>NC_046366.1:11600277-11805277 GCF_011125445.2 Fundulus heteroclitus
ATTATTTTTTTTCGAGTTGAGAAAGTTACATCAGGCTGGAGAGGCTTTCTAAAAATAAATTAATATTAAAAAAATGATTCAGTCTTTTGGAAATGCATCCCTGTGGTCCACTTGAAAGCCAACACCAACAACAATATTTCCTCCTTGGACTGCAGCTGGGAAGGACTACTGAGTGAGGACAGGGCTGGGTGTCCCTATCACTGCTTTGGGACATGCTGTGTTTCTGCACAGTCCACTAAATTCAGAATCAGTTGTATTCACAACGTTGCTCATACAACAAGCAACTGGACTTTGGTTCAACACACAAAAAATTAAAAAAAACAAACAAAAAAAACTTGTTCTTGAAAATATGAATATATTCATTTTAACAAAAAATGTGCAATAACCATTGTATTGATCTGGATACAATACAAGGGAAGGTCAGCCTAGACGATCCTCTCGGCAGACGCAACTGTTCAACGTAGTTCAGCAAACCAGTTTGATTAAATTTGCTGAGTTTGCAGTGTTTTCCATTCAGAACGCTTACTCAAATAAGCTGACCAGTTAAACTGAAACATCAGAATTAGCCATGTTTCTATTGTAGGGTCTCTAGAGAGGTCTGCCAACCCAAGTCAGCTACCAATTTGACCATTTAGCAAAGCAGCTCCCAGGATTAGGACTCATATGAGCCACCTTTTTTGGAGCCTTTCCACTTATAAATTCCTGTTCTGTACAATGACTCGAATCAATAACTCGGGTAATTCTGAACCATCCAGTTTAAGCAAACAGCCAGGGGAGGAGATTATAAACAGAGGAGAAATGGCTAAACAGTGTCAAAATTATTAAAAAGCAATGGATGATTTAGAATTTACCATGCATGGGCTGCGTCATTCACACCTTTCAGGTGGTTGTACATCAGCGACCTTTCTCAGTGAAGCATCATCACAAAAACAGTGAATACATTTTTATTGGCACATCCCTATTCCAGACCAGATGTTAATCTTGAAAGTGATTTTTAAATTCCATCAGAGGATTACCCTGCATTTCTTACCCCTGCTTCATACCACAGATTGCAATCTCTGAGGCATAAATCATATATCAGAATAAAATTGCAATCACTTCTGCAAAGCACACATTGTTTTCAAATAGTGTTTATTCTCAGTTTACTTCAAGAGTAGTAATAGTTGTTGGTTACAAGTGAGATTTCAGCATGTACAGCGTGCTGTTATATCACATTACTATATGTTTTCAGAATTCACAGATGAACTGTGTAAATATTCAACTATCTTGTCTTTTTACAGTTCTTTAAATGATGGCATTGCATGTTGGGGTGGGATAATCTTCTGCAGTGCAACAATAAGATCATTGGATCCAAACTTAACCTCATTAATCAACGTGACTCAACTCACTGCCATCCTCTCATCATCTAGCATAAAAATGACTCATAATCAACGCTTTTGTCTTACTTACAGACTATTACATTTTGTGCTCTTTAAAAATATTTCATACATTAAAAAAAATATCTATTTACAATTGCCGTATTTTAACACAACTGATGTATTTTGACACAATTCTTGTTGTGCAGTTTGATATTTACTATATACTCCCATTTATTTCAGTAGGAATCAGAATTTAAAGTAAAAACGTGAATGCAGTTTTCCTATATGACCAGGAAACCTTAATCAAGACAATTACCAAACAGATACACATAGAATCTGCTGAATTAGAAAATAAATTAGTTTGTTTCTTACTGGTTGGCATAAATTTCACACAGCTGCACCTCGAGGATGTAAACTTTGGTAATGTGCAATGTTTTCATGAGGAACGTAAAGATGATGGTACCATCTTGATCTTCTAGATATTTGAACATTATTAAAGGCGCGTACAACCCATAGAACCTTTCAACATTTGTTCGTCCATGGTAAAGCAGACTTATCAGATTACCTCATGTTACATGATTGCACATTATGCATAGTATATTTGTTTCTTTCCCATTTTTTGTCCCTTTTTGCATTTTGTGTCAAGTCATGTTGTCGAGTTCTCGTCATCTGGAGCCGATTGGTTTGGGGTTACGTGACTCCCTTGCTAACATAAGGGAATGGAAATGCTTCGAAAATCCTTACAGGAGCACAGAAACGCGGAGGCTGATAATCTTTTGACATTTCATTTGACATTTACTTTAAGTTTTCAGAACTGTTTCCTGGAGGAGATTTCAACTTCCATTGCTGACTATGTAAGTAATGAAAACCAAAATCAATAGGTTCTTTCTCTCAGGGACACACACACAAACCCACACACACACCCACAAAAAGAAAAAAAAAATTGCCGTTATTTTCTTTGTGATGTGGGGCCAATTGTTGCTTATCAGGCCAATAATAATGACAGCCAAATAACATCCAGTGGTGAATGCAACATAATGAAGGCGATGCTGCTGAAAAGCGTAGGTGGACTCTTGATTTCAGCTGCTGTGGCCTGTGTCCGGCTTTTAAATAGACTTTGTTCCAATATAACGTAAAATAAAATATAGTTTCCTTTATTTCTGTTTGGTTTTCCTATACTAGCCCGAGATCTCAAAAGATAAGTGGTAAAGGAATATTAATTATCAGAAAACAAACAAAACAAAAAACAGGATAAAAGTCTGGCAAAGATAAAATTCAGAGCTCCTTCTATTTTGACATTTTATTTGACATGAACTTGATCACTAATCAGCTGTGCCAATTGTTTTACTTGTCAAAACGCTTGTTCAATAGATTACTTATTGTACCTTTCAACTACTTGCCTATACTTCATACATCTGTTAAGACTCCTGCCAATATGCTGCTGACTCGTAAAAGGTCTTTGAAAAACCAATACTCAGTTATCAGATCCCCACCAACCCTGGTAAATCCCAAACGTGTCGAAATTAGTGTTGTTGTAAATAGAACAGACAGCTGTAACAGAGCAGCTGCTGTTTTGTTGCGTCAGAACAACAATGACTGGCAGCTTATGTTTCAAAGTTTCACGAATAAAATTGTCTCCGTGTTGCAAGTATTTGATACAGATCATGTTTAATAGAAATGTCCTAGAAATCTGTTACTAATATTTTTTTTTTTTTTTTTTTTTTTTTACAAAAACAGATGATCATTTTTAAATGACCAAATCAGTAAAATATCAAATTGGTGGCAACACATGTTCAATTACCAGGTATAATATTTGACTTGAATTTTTATTTTTGCCAATTTTGAGTAATCTACTTTATAGGTGAGCACAAATGATTCCTCTAATTGGGTTTTATTATTTTTATGTTCCACAAATCACAATGTTTAGGATGGCTTTTGTTTCTGCAATGTATAAAGAGCTATTTCCCAGCCTTTTTTCTCTTATATGTTGTTTGCCTGTGTCAAACTCTTATATCACTTAAATTAAAAGTAAATGGCATCACAAAGCTCTTTTTTTAAAAATAGATTTAGATTTTTGTCTTTTAGAGTAGTTTTTCTCAGCTGCTGGTCCAGCTGTCAAATTGGGTGGAATACTTTTGTCTATACAAATAAAGCCCAATCCAAAGTATTTTTTTTGTTCACACCTTGACATATGATGGAAATAAACTGTAATAGAAGTTGAAAACCTATTTTTTTAACACAACGGAGGAAACATGCAAAGCGTCTGAAGCATTTTCTTCCTCAGAAAAAAAGGGATAATTCTAGATGTGGAGCCAGTTCAGAATCAATATAGAAATCATCACATATCAAAACAACAAAGAAAGCCAGTTGGTGAATCGATCATGTCACCGCACCCTGAACCGAGATAAGCCTTGATACAGTTCTGGTGCTGCACAATTATGAGGGTTCTTTGCCTGTAGCTTGAGCTCCTACCACTTAGCACTACATACCTTTATAAGTGCAGCTCCTCAACTCTGGTTCCCCTGAATACAGAGTACAGAAATAAACTTGATATTGAACCTGGCCTCAGAGTTGCTTTCGCTTCTATAACTCCAGACTTATCTGGGGGAAAAATCATGTTCAGTGTCCCTATTAATTCCTGCAAATTCAGGTAAACAATAATAAGTGTTATACTCAATGTTGAACTTAGTGTGGCTTCAGCTTTTCAAAGAATAAAAGAACACAATCTCTTAGTATTTAGCTAGTGATTGGTAGCAAGAAGAGAAGTTAATTTTGTTTTAAATTGCCCTCTTTCTTCATTTCTTTTATTTCGTGGATGAAATTTACAGTGGAAGAAACAGGTTTCTTCCTGCAGTGAAGAGTTGGTTATTGATTCATTGAGGGGATTTCCTAAGTGAAGCTACATAATTTTAAAACTATTTCTCACTAGTTACACTCTATAATTCCATGTGTTTTAAATTAAAAAAAGTCACAGTCTGTTAAAAATGGTTAACCATTGCTCTGATTAATTTGTAAGTCTTATGATTAGCGATTGAATATGTGACTAAATTTAATAAAACTTACTTGGGCAATTTCCTTGATTTAGGGTGAGGATTGTCAGTGTGGGGTAATGGTGGGTGCTGAACCATGACGAGTTGAGAAATATGGCGCTAGAAAATAAAATAAGGAATAACGTCTGCAAACTTGTACCTTTTCCCGTACTCAGTTTTCCTTTTTCCCAAACTTGGAAAAATGACAAGTGAAATTCCATATTTTTCCAGATTATTGAAGTCTGCAAACAAAGCCTGATTTCTGTATTTGGTGACCAAGCTATAATACCACTGGGTTTTTGGATTGCCTATCAAACACAGTCTCCAATGTAAACATTTGAGAGTAGCAGAAGACAGGTAAACCGTGAATTAAAACAAGATACACTGTGTGGCCACATCTTTGTGTAGGCACAGACGGTGCACAGGGTTAAGAAAATCAATGTGGTTTAAAAACTCTTTTGCCACTGGCTTATCAGGACAGCACACATGAATATTGAAGTCCCTAACAATAAAAACAGGATCATATTTTGGCATCATTTTTCCTAAAAGGTGAGAAACGAAATTTAAAAAGTTGTCACTGTATCAGGGAGTCCTGTAAACCGCAGCACAGAACAATGTGTGAGGGTGATCAAGCTCAAACGGTTAGTGATGTTGCTACAGACAATGGTTTACATTTATAGTGGTTCTTAAAAACAGTGGCTAGTCCTCCTCCACCAGTCACCAAACAAGCTCTAAACACAGGGGCACTGTGTTTGCCCTGAAGCATGTCTGATGGGAGATTGGGGTTGGCGGACAGCAATGGTGAGCTGGACTCCTAGATAGAAGTGGAGGCAACATTTGTTTTTTGCCGTGTGATTATGGTTGGTAAAATCACTGGCAAAGTGTTGAAGGTCCAGAAGGTTTGGTAGCTGTATATCAAAAGGGAGTTGACTCTAGCGCTAAAGAAAACCGCACAAACAACACACACAAACACAACAGGGGACAAGACAAATGGCAAAGCGCAGACACAGGGTTCCTTTTATCTTAACTGCTGCAAGCACAACCAACAGGTGTGTCGACCCAAACTGAAACTGCCATTGTTGCTGGGATTTTTACGGCAGGTCAGGAATGATTTTAGGATTCAATGTTGAATTTCATTATTATTTGACATGTGCTATCCATCTGTAGCAATAAAGATGACGAGTCAGATGAATAACGATTAGATCTTCAGGTCATCTTGGAAAATTAAGGCACATGAATTGGTTAGTGAAAATGTCAAGTTTTCATCGTTTTCCATGGGACCAGCAGCTGTCTGACTGATGTGATGCATGGAATAAGACTTTCTTTGGTGTGACTTCATCCCCGAGCTGCTGCCTTGAGGGTGGCTCTTCTCCGCTCACAGACAGGGGAGCTGCCGCTGTTTACAAGATGTCAAAGCCAAGTTTACCTGTGTTGACAAACCGTAAAATAGGTCTTCCTCTTACCATCCTGGTTGGGACAAACTGGTGGCCGAGAGCACCGTGTGCAAAACTGGCACGTCTGTTTCTGTTTATGACAAAGGTGACACTTTTTGCAAAGACTTCCCTGGTTATTTGTTGAGTAATCAAAATCTGATAAGTAAGATCAGCTCCACAGCAAAATATGGATGGACAGACAAGGAAGATAGGGAAAAGAGTTGCATGAAGGCGAAAGCTGAAGATGGGAGTATACGCATCTTTATGTGTGTTAAATTAGGGCCTTTTTGATTGCTACTTTTGTTTTCATCATTATACAGAAAGGAACATAATTGAGAACTTACTTTCTTGGAACATTATTTAAGATTATGGTTTCCTTAATTATCCCATATGACTTGAAAAGTCTTATTCTGATAATGAAAAGTCATTACTTCTATCCTTTAATTCCAGTGATTTTAAAGGCTTGCACTTAATGACTTATAATAGACTTTCTGAAGTTTGTTATTGAACTACTCTATCTAACCACATAGGGAAGGCATACTTTAAATATGGTAAAACAACAAGTCTTCTTTGAGTAAAATAAGTATCAGTATAAGGGTTTCACGGCTGTTCAACTGCAGAGGTGGTTCGAGTAGTCAAAAGCTTTCCTCAAGAGTAACACTACTCCAACATATTTTAACTCAAGTAAAAGTAAAAAGTAGTTGTGGTCGTAGTATTAATTTAAGGAAAATAAACTCTTTCCACATTTTCTTTCAACATGAAACTTATAAAACCAATACATACAGCAGTTAATGTTTGTACAGTATGTTAGGACAGCTTCTAGTGACAATACCTACTGTTTACTGTAAGTTCACTTGACCTCCCAGTGGCTCAAAGAGCTCAGCAGATAGAAAATAACAGCAAAACAGCGAAGCTTGTGTAGAAACGAGAAGTCTCGCTTTAACATACATGTAGGTGTGTGACTCAGGTGCATATTTTGTTTGAACAAGTCTGTTCTTTATTGATTGGCACTACTCACTGTTGGTAGAGTGGCCAGAAATGTTTGCTCACTTCTTAGTGATATTACTAAAGTAAAAGTAAATTACAGTTCAAAAGATTCCTAAAGTAAATGTAACTAAGTAAATGGCACTAGTTACTACCCACCTCTGGTCAGCTGCATGCTGGCAAACGCTTAGCAGGTTAACTATGAGCTAGATGTTTGCAGTCTCCAGAATGGTCTGGTTCTTCTGTTTACTGATCACTTTTTTGTTACCTTTGAAAGCATAATTACCAGTGACTCATTTAGCCAAAGGGACATCATAAGAAAACGCACCTGTAAGGACAATGCCACGGAAACTTTTATTCAAGCTTACTCTGTTACTTCAACCCTGGGCTGCAACTCAGTAGATGAGCTAGTAGATAACTTTCAGTCTAAAGTCTCAGACATCATTGACTGCATTGCTCCAGTTAAAGTCAAGGTTGTTTCTGGGAAGAAAAAATCTCTTGGAGAAATGCTCCAGCAGGTAGAGGTGAAAAAAGGGAATGTCGAAAAGCTGAACGCAGGTGGAGAAAGAACAGACTCCAGGTTCACTATGACATCTATAAAGAGAGACTTTACAGATATAACTTACAACTGAAAAATGCAAGAGAATCTTTCTTCTCTGAGATCATCAACAAAAACATTAATAATGCTCGTGTCTTATTTTCCACAGTTGACAGATTAACAAATCCTCCTGTGTCCGTGGCTTCCGAACTCCACTCCACCAGGGCCTGCAATGAATTTGCTAACTTCTTTACTGAGAAAATCATAAAAATTAGAGGATCACTTTGTACTTCCATATCAACACCAGAACCAATGGCGTATTCAGCTGGAAACACTTCTGACAAAATGTCCCAATTCAGCCAAATAAACTACAAAAGCTTAGAGCAGATCATTCAGCAGCTAAGTTCCTCCTCCTGCTGCCTTGATGTTCTACCCACAGCTTTCTATAAAAAAGTTTTACCTGTCATAGCGTCTGAGTTGACTCAGATAATAAACACGTCCCTTCTGTCAGGTGTTTTCCCCCAGTCCCTAAAAACAGCAATTATCAAATCACTGCTGAAAAAGAACAATTTAGACAAACTTCTACTCCAGAACTACAGGCCCATCTCAAACCTCCCCTTTATCAGTAAGATTATTGAAAAAGCTGTACTTCAACAATTAAACACCTTTTTAACAACAACCTGCCGCTTTGATGGTTTCCAGTCAGGCTTCCGTGCTCACCACAGTACAGAGACCGCCCTTATCAAGGTGTTTAATGACATCCATATAAATACAGACTGTGGAAGAACCACAGTGCTGGTATTATTGGACCTCAGTGCAGCATTTGTTACTGTCGATCACTCCATTCTGTTAGAACGCCTGGAGAACTGGGTCTGCCTCTCTGGTACAGCACTCAACTGGTTTAAATCCTACTTAAAGGACAGGGACTTTTTGTATCAGTAGGTAACTTTACATCAAATATGACAAAAATCACATGTGGGGTTCCCCAAGGGTCCATCCTGGGTCCCCTCCTTTTCAATATCTACATGCTCCCTCTAGCTCAGATAATAAAAAAATAACAACATCAGCTACCATAACTATGCAGACGACACACAGCTTTACATCCCCATGTCACCAGGTGACTATGGACCAGTTCAAACAGTAAATGCCTAGAATAAATCAATGCATGGATGTGCCAAAATGTTCTTCAGTTGAATAAAAACAAAACTGAAGTAATAATCTTTGGACCAATAGAGGAGAGATCAAAAGTTAGCACACAGCTTCAGCTGCTTCAGCTAGAAACCACTGATCAGGCCCGAAATCTGGGTGTAGTAATGGACTCAGACCTGAACTTTCAAAAGCATCTATAGAAAATTACAAGGTCGGCTTTCTATCACCTGAGGAACATTTCCAGGATTAAAGGACTGATGTCTCAGCAGGATCTGGAAAAACTAATCCATGCATTTATGTTTAGTAGAATTGATTACTGCAATGGTGTTTTCACAGGTCTGCCTAAAAAGTGGATCAGACAGCTGCAGCTGATCCAGAACACTGCTGCCTGCGTCCTCACTAAGACTAAGAAAGTAGAGCACATCACCTCAGTTCTAAAGTCCTTACACTGGCTCCCTGTATCTCAGAGAATAGACTTTAAAATACTTCTGTTAGTCTATAAATCCCTGAAAGGCTTAGCACCTAAATACATTACAGACTTGTTATCAGTATATCAACCCTCCAGACCACTCAGGTCTTCTGGCTCCAGCCTACTCTGCAGAACCAGAACCAGAAGCAAACATGAAGAAGCAGCATTTAGTTCCTATGCTCCACTTATCTGGAACAAACTTCCAGAAAACTGTAAAAGTGCGGAAAGCCTGAGTTCCTTTAAATCAAGATTAAAAACACATTTGTCTGAAATTGCCTTTGAATGTTCTAGTTAAACTGTTTTACTGTTTTTAATGTTCTTTTTTGTTTTACATTTTATTCCTATATTTTAATCATGTAAAGCACTTTGCTATGTCTCTGTACCGAATTGTGCTATATAAATAAATTTGCCTTGCCTTGCCTTGCCTTGCCTTGCCTTGCCTTGTTACCAGATCATGATATTTCAATGTGTTCAATCTTTGTTGTAGCTGTGACGGTCTGCTTCTACTTGAAGTGAAAGAAAAACGAATATGAAACTGTCAGAACATCCTCTGAGCTCATAGAACCACTGTCACTGCATGCTTGCTCAGTATGAGGGATTGCTGCAAAGCCATGGACAATGTAGACAACAAATAAGGTATATAGCTTGGTACTCATCATTACTCCAGACATTTTGAATTGAGAAAGCTTCCTGGAGAGGAAGCGAAACGTCTTCAACTACGGAAAACAAGTCCGGTTGCTTTGTTTTTTACTTTTTTTTTTTTAATGTAGACGACTGTCCCCTGTGGCTCTATGCTTCTTCAGGAGGAGTGAATGCTGCTTGTCACGACTTTGATGCAATCTACTGGGTTTCCTTTGATAGGATTTTCTTTTTGACCAATCTGTATAATCTGATTGAATTTGACTTTGGAAAGTGCCTTGAGATGACATGTTTCACGAATTTGCGCTACATAAATAAAATGTAATTGAACTGAAAAGAGTCTGACTACTGAGTGAATTGGATGTTTGGTCTGCAGGTTGCAATTTATCCAAACATCATTTACTAAAGGCAAGCTTTTAAATATGTTAACTTATTAAACGCCACTGGTAAAAATATATATATATAAAATAAAAAAACATTAGAAATGATTAATGCTTTGCTTGGTACAGTATGTGTTATGCTTTGCTGACAGAAATCAGGGAGCTGGATAATTGCTTAATTAATACGCAGCAATTGTTGGACCCTGGTATTTTCAATAATCTTTTGCACAAATCTCTCTTGTGGTGGTCCTATGTGTATTTTAGTGGAACTACTATTGCTGTCTTAAAAAGGTGCTAGATATGATCCCACTGTTTTGGGTATTTAGCTTTATTTTTACCTTTTATTCCATTCCACAGATATGATGTGATACAGGAAACGTTCCATGTGTGTCAGTGAGGAAGCCATCAGTGAGGTAAATATATTAAAAAATATTATTACTACTACTGCAAATAATAATAGTAACAGTGCAGAAAAACTAATTAATGCTACTAGATGAGCATCAACTTCCACATGTGGTCATATGTATATGTAAGTAATCTAAATACACGTTTTATATTTTTACATCCATATTAGAGGCAATGCATCAAAACCAGCTGGGAATGTTATGGGTACCTTTTTATGTCGTCATCCGGTTCACAAATTAGAATTATCATCATCTACATCAATATACATAAAAATAATCACCTTTTGCTTCAATTAAAAAAGGATAACAAAGTAAATAGCCCTCAAGGCTTAAGACAACTAATAAGGAAAATACAGCTTATACAGAAGAGAGACTTCCATTACGTTGTTAAACACTTTACCGCTGGCGATATTATGGATCAGGAGCCAAAGAGATGTGTGAGACATGGTGTGTCGATGCGGCTAGTTACTGTTGCTGAGGATTGCCTGCGGCAGGGACCTAATTGGAGCAAGAAAATAGTGTGTTCTATCCAAAGGGCTGTGTTGGAGAAGTCCGGCAGAATCAGCTAAGTGTGCACAGCCTCGTTATTTGGGTCCAATTAAAGCTGACAGTCACAGCATCCACACATATTCATACATTTACAGCATAAAGTGTGAAGCATGTTTTTTTCAGAATGTGAAAAGGAAGCATTCCATCATATGTCGGGGTAGCATTATCATTTACACAAGAGAAGCCTTATCATTGCAGCTGATTGTTACGGACAAAGAATAGGACCGATTATACAAAATAATAAAGAGTACTATAAAAGGTGTCATCTCTCCTATATGGAGTCTCTGCAACTAAGCATGCCAAAACTTTATAAGATCCTGTACTATACTTCAGTGTTGCTTTAGTTTGGCCCACTTTTCTTTCTCTGCCATCACTATAAGCTGAAGGAGCCTAATCATACAAAAGAAGTATTCTCAGCAGAAAGAAAGAAAGAAATTGTAACATTTGTACAATTGTGCTAAGGCTCATTAGTGAAGATAATAAAACAGATTGTAAAGTGGAGAGGCGCAGCTGGTCAGGCTGTGTAACGACAATTTTTTAGAGTTTAAAGAAGACCCAGAAGGTAATTGTGGGCTTTAGCTCCAAATCGGTGCAGTATTAGTCATTCACTCACTAATGGTTCTGCTTTTGAGGACATCATCTCTCTTGACTTTCCTGTTGCTGAGAATTTACCAGAGCTGTAAAATTCTGCAATGCATTTAATACAAAAAACTTCAAAATCAAATGAAGTGATGTCCAATCTTGAACATGTCTAATATGCAGTTACTACACCAACAATTACACTACAATTAACAATTTAACAGCACCAAACAGAACAACAGTAAATTATATCATCTCCACTGCGCTCCTGGACTGCATCCAGCTCCTGGATTGTTTGATCTTCTGCCGTCTGGCAAGAAATATCGCTCCATTAGAGCAAGGACACACAAAATGTGGAACACTTTCTTCCCACAGGCCATAAGATTGATAAATAGGATTTAATCTCTCAGTTTCCTGCACAAAAAACTCACAATAGTATATTTAAATATTATTTTAAAACCTTTTCTAACATTTTTATGTCCTATGTTGGTCTTTGAACAGTTTGCACATCTATATCTTTTTACATCTTATTTAGCTCCACCGTTGTTTGTATGAAATATGTTTTAATTAGGTGTTTCTGGGTAATTCGTTATTGATTTGAACCTTTGCCCACGGTATAGATTTTCTTTTTCTTTGAATGCATTACATTGATGTGAAATTGAAAATCAGCAGCCAGTCTAAGTTTAAACTGCAACACTTGGACAGCTTTTAATAATCAGGAGATTTTTGGACACATTCTTGCAACAAATCTTCTGGAAAATCACACTTTTTTACCTGGCGCCACATAAGCAAGAGACTTTTCAGTAATTAAGTTTTCTCACTCTGTAGGTTTTGAGAAAATAAAATATGTTTTTGAAAGTGCAGATTTGTGAGTCTAAATGCTGAGGTCGTCCTGCTCATTTCTTACATTGATTTCCCCAGATTCAATAACCAAAGCGGTGGTGATTTTTTTTTCCTGCCCATAAAGAAAGCCACTTCTTGATAAAAAAGGGATATATCACACAGATTCAGTTCTTGATAGTGGAACTGGAAGCAAAAGTTAGGTTTGAACATTTAGAAATTGACAGAAATAATTAAATTAACAGAACTGATATTTTAGCCAATATTAAAGTCTGAGTAACATAGAGGAAAATGTCAGATTGTAAAATAAAGGAAAACAAGGGTAAAAAACATTTTCCAAAGAACTATAAACCTATTGCGGAATGTATAACTTGAGATGTAAATATAGGAGTTAAGAAATATAGAAATTTAACTCGAAAAGCTTTCAGTCGAACAGAATTTAAGTAATAACCAAATCATGATTTACCATTCTCTATTTTTATTTGCATTACTCTAGTTCTTTCTTAATTATTTATGATAGCCCTTTAATGTCATAAAGTTTGAACTTAGGAGTAAGGTGACTGGTGTATTTTAGACAGAAAATATGAGAGGATTCTTAAAATCATCCTTTCATTGTGAGTGTTGACCTTTAGAAGTTTCACACAGTCCACTAGCAAATACTGCAATGGCAGTAAAGTTGCATTTTCTTTTGACCAAATTAAGTAGGAAAACAATTCTTAACATGCAGCCAAAGATACAAGTGAATGGTTTTGATCAAATCTTATGTATGTCGTAGAATGGTGCAGTCAAAGTGCAAACACAAAGCCAATTAAGAATTAGCAGAAAGACATGGAAATTACTTTCCATTTAATCTGACTGAGTTTGACTTATTTTGCAAAGACGAATAAGCTAAAATGGAGCTCCACCCCAAACATGACATACCCGGTCTATACTCCAGCCCAAATCCCCCACCCCGATGACCCACGAGCCTATCCACTCAGAGATGAGATAAAGATTGTATATAACACTAGAATCTCAGTCTCTGGTTAAAGTCTTGAGTCTTTAGATTCAAAGATGCTTTATTGCCATCGCATGTATGACAAACTAGATTTCAGAGTGTGTGCTAAAAATCTTTAAAGCCCGAGTCTAAGTCAAGTGTGAAGTTTCTGTTTGTTCGGCTGAAGTGTGACTTGAGCATGAAACCTTCTCCTAAATCTCCTTTTAAAGTGTTTACAGGTCTAACTACATTGAGAGGTGGTTCTATAAAGAAATAAAACACTTTTTAAATGCTATTTCCAAAAGATGTAGAAAACAATGCATCCATTTCCATCCACTTCACAATTATGCACTAAAATGGTAACTGAAGAACGAATTCCCGCGCTCCTGCACCACTGTCACTCCACTACTACATGATGGTGTATTGTTTAGAATCCAACTACATATATGAAAGTTCATAGCTAAAACATGACAAAACGTTTAAAACCTTTTTGTAAATTAACCTTTTTGTAAATCACTACAACTGCAGACTCAGAACACATTTGAAAAACACCTTGTAATACCAGGAATAACAACATTCAGCCCTGATGTCCTGTGAACCCATCAGCAAAGATGCACAATAAGTATCACCAGCCTTTGGGAGAGGAGGATTTTAGACCTAAATTGTTAAATCATAGTTCTGTAGGTTGCCTTCACATTTTCTGGCCCCGTTTAAAATGTTTTGTGGAACACTGACTGGTCCAACTTACTCCTACGAGATGGCTGCTCCTACCATGACAGATCCACCTCCCTGTTTAACACCTGGCTAAACAGTCTGTGGGTTGAATACATTTTTTGGCTTGCTCCAAACAGAAACTGGCTGACGACTGAAGACAATGAAAATTCATCACCTAGTGTTACTTTTTCTTTGTCAGAGCTTCTGGTCCGTTGATTATTTTGCAAATCATTCTGAAAATGACTGTAATGAAGGACAAGAGCAATATAAATAATAAAAAATGTTTTCAGCATTTTTGCAACAGAAAATAAATCAATTAGAAATATGTTTTATATATATTATTTGTATGATTGGAGCAGAGGTCTGTTGTTGCTCTAACATTTGTACAGAAAAAAAGAAAAACATAAGGCTTTTGACGCATTGCCTTTGGATCAGCAGGGAGTCCGTTCCAGAGTTTGCATCCAAACTGTAACTTTTGCTACAGGTATTTTTCAGAGATTTTTCTGTAAAGAGAACAGCAGGGAGTAGGGATCTAAGGGCGCATGTGGGAAAAACTCTGGCTGTATATCAAAGTCAGCAGCATGTCGGCAACAGGAAGATTTATGGATCAACTGTGGGACATCATGAAAACACCCAGGGATGTCTGAAAACAACTGGAGGAACTTTAACAGACATTTTGTGACATTCTGTTTTTGTTGCAAAGCTGCTCTGACTGATAACTGAGCGAAGGAGTATTCAGATCTGGGTTGACGTAAGTATTATGTACAGTACTTGGCAAAAGTATTTGTGCTTGTGACTTTTATTGTATACACACACTCATACCACACAAACACACCTTTAGCTATTTTGTTAAATTCCTACATGTAATTTAAATGCTTTTTAATATAACGTTATGTGATAAATTTGAACAAAACAGTCAAAGTTGGTGATGTGAAATGTGACTAATATATATATATATATATATATATATATATATATATATATATATATATACATACAGGACTGTCTCAGAAAATTAGAATATTGTGATGAAGTTCTTTATTTTCTATAATGCAATTAAAAAACATGAAATGTCATACATTTTGGATTCATTACAAATCAACTGAAATATCGCAAGCCTTTTATTGTTTTAATATCGTTGATTATGGCGTACAGCTGAAGAATAGCCTACTAGTATACTTTTTCACGATATTCTAATATTTTGAGATAGGATTTTTGAGTCTTCTTCAGCTGTACGCCATAATCAGCGATATTAAAACAATAAAAGGCTTGCGATATTTCAGTTGATTTGTAATGAATCCAGAATGTATGACATTTCATATTTTTTAATTGCATTACAGAAAATAAAGAACTTTATCACAATATTCTAATTTTCTGAGACAGTCCTATATATATATATATATATATATATATATATATATATTTATATTGTCAAAATACCTCTAAAATCAGTGGTGTGGTGAGCCTGACCATATTCCCTGCTACTCACAAATTAAGAGATAATTTGTGATATATATAAGAATATATAAGAAGGTACATTTTGAGTTGGGAAAAAGGCATGTGGGCGACTCCCCTTAATATATGGGTCGCTGTGGGGGGCTTAGTGTAATTGCAGGCGGGCATGGTAGAAATGGACTGGAAAAGTAACCAATTTTGAGTGGTCATTTAAAAAAATATAATGATGGCAATGTTGAATTCAACTACACTATAAAATAGACAGTTAAACTTAAAACAATTACACTTTTAAAGTGGTAGCTTTGTCATTTACGTTATGTCTTGCGCAAACCCAACACATGTAATCGCCCCAAGAACACCATCAACACGCTCAAACATGTTGGCAGGGGTGTCGTCAGTACCCTATGACAAGAAAATCAAAATCATCCCAAAACCTGATATAAATATATACATTTTTCTTTGGAAATTTCCTAACCTACCCCACCACCCCTCCCAAAATACAACACCTCTTGGTAGTGGCACCATCATTCTGTTGGGATGTTTTTCAGCAGCAGAGACTAAGAAAGCGGTCCGAGTCGAGGGAAAGATGGATGGTGCTGGTACAGGGATATTCTTGAGGAAAACCTGTCAGTCTGCCTATAATTTGAGACAGAAGTGCATCTCCCAGCAGGCCAAGGACCTGAAGCATACTGCTAGAGCAACACTAGAATGATTTAAGGGGAAACGTTTCAATGAGTTGGAAGGGCCTAGTCAAAATCCAGACCTCAATCCAACTGAGAATCTGTGGTTAGACTTGAAGATCGCTGTTCACAAGTGAAAACTACTCAACATGAAGGAACTGGAGCAGTTTTGTCCAAAAGAATGAACAAAAATTCCAATGACAAGATGTGACGAGCCCATAGAGACTGTTCCAATGTTGAAACTAACATTGCTGCAAAAGGTGGCTCTACAGAGTACTGACTCTATATATGCTGAAGTTTTCTGGTATTTTGTCTTATCTGCAAAGTTGTACGCTTGTTGTGTAAACTAAATAGTGCAAACTCTCAAACAATTCATTTTAATTCCAGGTTGTGAGGCAACAAAATATTAAAAATATCAAGGTGGCTAAAACACTTTAGCAGCCCTCTGTATGTACAGCAACATTTAGTGGGGTTGCTTCTCTAATGGCCGATTTCCATGAGTACCATGTCAGCACGACATTGCATGGCTCTACCCAGTTATTAGGGTTTTCCATTAGTAACAGTCCTTTTTAATATCTCCTTGGCTGGGGTTCCAAGCGAGCCAAATCGGGCTGAATACAACGTCAGATGACTGTCCTTCACTAATTAGTGGGGAGTGGCGTTCATAATTGCATCAATTGTTAAATTAAACAGACACTGAGCTTATGACAGTGACTGAGTTTATTCTATGGAAATAAAATATAAACTAGCTCTATTTTTTTTTACTTTGAGTCTGACAAAAAACAAAACATAGACTTAGCAGTATGTTCAACATTTCTACCGTGTCCTCCATTGAACACATCATGTTGCCTTGCTATGATGACAACATCCACATTAATGTGATACTTAGTTGGCTCTGCAAAATTTCAGTAGTCCACGTCATCGCAACAGACTTAATTTGTATACTTACTGTATTTTTTGGACTATAACTCGCTCCGGAATATAAATTGCATTTATTTAGAACTATATTTCACACAACCCAAGACTAAAAAATAACATTTAATCTAGTAAGGCTATTTATTATATTAAACAGCTGCATCCACATTCGGCTGAATAATATGGAACATACCTGGGAGATTGAATGGGGTAGATTAGCATAACAAGCCAGCAATGCCAACCCAGAAAGTTATTGTCAGTGCATTTTAGCATAACAGGCTGTCACGCTGAAAGTTGTAAAAATTACATTTTAATTTAAATTAGACCATAAGAGTAACGGTGCCAGCTAACACTATGACACGAATGTTAGAGAGCAACATAAAGCTCATGTGAAGTTGTAAACGGGCTGGATAACAGACCTGTAAGTTAGCGCTAGCTGTTATTAGCTTCACGGATAGCCCAATAACAGGGTTCTCTCTCAGTAGGGGCCCTATGAGCTGCCCCGCGCAATGCTCCACTGGGTGAATGCATGAGGTTTACACACAGCCTAGAGAGTCCTCTTGCGGCTATAGATAGTAATGTTTACTACTTGGTTCATGTTGGTCAGTATGACTGACCAACATGAGATGGAAGTTCACTTTCTAGCCAGACAGCATCCTAAACATGATGGTAGCACAGCGATGGGATGGGTTAGATCAAAGCATTTCCATTGGCTAGAATTCCCCATTAAATGTTGGACTGCAAATGTATCTTATGACTTGGAAGTTTTCATGGCCTAACACTCTTCATCCAATCTGAATGAGGACAACAACCCTAAACAGCAAAGGCTTCTCTAGCATGATAAGTTAAGTGGGGCACAAAAACTCAACACTTATTAACAGCAACTCTTTTTTTGTGATGCATAATAAGGCTCATAATATTAATTTATTGAACAGAGAATATTCACGTCAATCCTTCAATGAGCTACCAAGGACAACCAACACTAGATTAATATTTGTTTTTAGTTTACATTTTTCTATGTTTTATTTTGCCTTTCGGTCGAGGCAGATGACCTTTCACACTGAGCCTGGTTCTGCTGGAGGTTTTTCCTTCCTGTTAATGGGGAGTTTTTCTTTCCACTGTAGCTTCATGCTTGCTCAGTATAAGGGATTGCTGCAAAGCCATGGACAATGCAAACGACTCTCCTTGTGGTTCTATGCTTCTTCAGGAGGAGGGAATGCTGCTTGTCAAGACTTTGATGCAATCAGCTGGGTTCCCTTAGATAGGAAACTTTAGACCAATATGTATAATCTGACCAAATCTGTATAATCTGGTTGAATTTGACTTTGGAAAGTGCCTTGAGATTACATGTTTCATGAATTGGCGCTATATAAATAAAAAAGAATTGAATTGAATTGTCAAGGGTGTACCCCGCCTCTGGCCCATTGACAGCTGAAGATAGGCACCAGTACCCCTCGCAACTCCACAAGGGATAGGCATGTTGGAAAAAGGATGGATGGTGGGCCAGCCCCAATATCATGGCGCCTCAAGAGGATTTAACCTACTGAGTTTGTCAGTTTCTTGGCAGACTTAGATATATAGACACAAATGTTTATAAAAGAATTTTATTGGAAAGGAATTTTTTTTCTTTTTTTTTTTAATATTGCTCTTTAAAGAACGATCATGTCCCACCGATTATTGCGAACATAGAGCTCCACAGCGACATCTGGTGAGGCCACTGACGCCACTGACGCCACAGGTAAGCACACAGGATACGGATGTCCAATGTCTTAAAATGGACTAGTCAAAGTACGAACTCAAAACATACTGAGTTCCAGTGGTAAGACATGAACATTGTTGTTTACAGATGCTCTCCATCCAATTTACCAGCAAAAACCTTTTTTTCCAGATGTGCAAACCTAGTGGAAACAAAGAAAGGACTTTCTGCTGTTAGAGTCGTCAAACATGGTTCTAATAAGTGACTTGGAGGGATAAATACGAAGACATACAACACTTTTCAAAGTTGTACCCTGCATACACTGGAAACCAGCAAATACGTTTCTTCCCACTTGAAAAATATTGGTCTAAAACACAAAATTGTTGAGGTTTGAGGTTCTGACATGACAAAATACTGCAAACTTCAAACCAAATTACGCTGTATGTTTAATTATCATTTTCCTGCAGTTTTTTTTTTTTTTTTTTTTTTTTTTTTTGCATCAGTGCATAAGTAGCTATAAAAGCTTAAATACAAGTGGTGAAATGAGCGCAGACGGTGTGTAAGAGGCGACATATTGTTCGTTTAAGTATAATGTGGTGCGTCTATTGAAGTCACACTTTGGATAACACTCGTTGTCAAAAAAAAGAAAAAAGGACGCCAAAATCCGATCACGGGGACGTTTTCTGTCAAAATTAACGAATATGGAGAAACACAAAGGATTTTGCAGCAGTGGGTGACGAGCCAACAGTTAAAGCTCACTGTCCTCTTTCGCGTGTGCCTGAGCTGAGAACAGTTTTATGGCTAAGATTACAACCTTCTCATTGGCTCAGAAGTCACAGACCCAGTCGTATAAAGAGAGAGTGCCTGATCTGGAAATCCCCCTTCCCGCTGGCGAGCGCTGAGGAGCGCGCTTCAATTTGCAGGGAAAGACTCTTTTACGCACAACGAGCTTGGAGAGCTTGCGACGGGCAGTTTTTTTTTTCATCAGGAAAAAGAGTTTACAAGCAACAGGTGAGTTTGTTTGTTTCCCAAAGTACACAGCTAAGACACTTTGAGCGGATTATCAGTCAAAGAAAACTTATTTAGACAGTTTTTATCTAATTTATTTCCAACACCTAATTATGTAATTGACATTCGAGCCACCAAAAGCAGTTTACTCGAAATACGCAACAAAATCTTAGTTGCGAATAGAACTCGTAGTGAATTGATTTCAATTATTTTATCATTTCTTGTTTGTTGTCTTGTAATTTCTCTCACGTTTAGCTGAAGCGCTCATTGCATATATTAAAAGTCTTTTTCTTATTTTAGTGTTCATTCAGTTCATTATTTTTCATATTATAAGCTTCATTTTTTTTACCTCAAAGGTGCAATAATGTAACTCATACAAGTTTAGAATCTTTGTCTTAGGGAGTGCAATTTATTGAGATATTGTACTGTATATGTCTGATAAAATGTTTTTGCTTTGTTTTGTATACAACTGTCTATGTATAATTCATAAATATCGATATATTAGTTTTACATTACTTTTTAAAGTATTTATTATAGATTTTTTTTACAGATGTATTAAAGATATGTGGATACTATTTTAAAAAAATTGTAATTTATTTAGAAAAATTTACCATTTATATTATGTTTATAGTTTTTCAAATCATATCAATATTCAGATTTGGTCTGTTTTGCTTTGATTTGTTTTCTCTCTGTGCATCAGTGAGCTGAGGCGTCTGAGTGGGCATGTGGTTGCTGGAGAAGCTCCGCAGCTCTGTGGAGAGCAGTGGGACGCATCCCCCACAGACAACAGAGGCAATCCCTGTTGCCGTTTACGCCAATGTGCTCACTCCCGAAAGGATCCCTGATTTTTTCATCCCGCCCAAACTCATCTGCTGCCCCCCAGAGGACTCCACCAGCCCGGAGCTCAAGCCCCGTGCCAATCTGAGACCCTCCTCCTCCGACCATGCCATCTGCAGCAAGAGCCCCCGAGCTCGGAGCAGCAAGAACATCTGCAGCCCTCGCATGTTCTCCCGCAACCTGCAAAAGTCTGCCAACCGTCACATCATCCAGATAGAGAGTGCCGACGAACCGGGGGCCGGGGCCACCAACAGGCTCGGCGTGGACGTCAACACCAATGCCGACCCCCTGTCGCAGACTGCAATGTCCCTGCCGTACGTCCCCAAAGCTCAGACCTCCTACGGCTTCTCCACCTTGGTGGAGTCTCCTCACACCAGACGCAAGGAGAGCCTGTTCCACAGTGATCCCAGCAGCCCCCTCACCTCACCAAACTCCCAGAGGCGCTCCCAGGGGGGGGCTTTGCTGGCCCCGGCTGACCCCAACCCTTACCGCTACTTCAGTGGAGGAGAGAGTGACACCTGCTCTTCTGCTGAGTCCTCCCCGTTTAACTCCCCCCTCCTCTCCAGGTCGGCCTCCCTACTTCGATCCATTACCCAGGAAACACAAGCCAAGGTGCATATTCCTCTCTTGTTTCAGTCAGATGATATGATCCCAAGCTCGGAGTGAATTCTCTGTGTATTTACCTGCTGCTTTTTCATTTCCCCCCCTAAGGTGTCTCGCGCAAGACGCTCCCTGGCACGCCACAGTTCACTTTCCACCGACGAATGCAGCTCGGCCGACAACAGCCCCAACGTGCAGCGGCGCCGCACGCGCTGCCCCCCCTCTCCCGCCTTCCGCGGCGCCAAGGCCGGCCACCCCAGGGGCGCGGCCTCGGATCTCCTGCAGCGCGAGCACACCATCAACCTCCACAAGGGCGGGACGGTGAGGCTGAGCACCCACTACGACCCCGAGGCCGCCCGGCTGAGGGTGCGCGTGCTCACCGCCGAGGCCCTCTACAACAGGCAGACGGACGTGAAGAGCATCAACTGCTGCGTGGCGCTCTACCTGAACCCCGGCAAGCAGCAGAAACAAAGGAGCACCATCATCAAGAACAGCAGGAACCCCGTGTTCAATGAGGACTTTTTTTTCGATGCCCTGCCCCAGGCGCAAGTGAAGAGTCTGGCCATGAAGATAAAGGTGGTGAACAAAGGAACCAGCCTGAAGAGAGACGTGCTTCTAGGAGAGAGGGAGGTGCTGCTCAGTGAGCTGCTCGCAAACCTCTAGGGAGGCCCTGTCAAGGCTCCGGTGGAAGCGAGCGGCTCGCCGCCCCTCTGCCGACCTTTTCATCCCACCTCTCCAGGCTGGGCAAGAAGCGGCATACTGATGACAAGGGAGCTGCATCCTTCACACTGTGTTGTGTGCGTCGACAGAATCTCTGTTGTCATGAGTAGTTCAGTTTAAACAAAGACACGCTTTTAAGTGCTTGCTGGCACGTGGGCAATGTGATTGGCAGAGCGGTGTTTGTGTTTTAGTCTTGACATGCTGACTTCCAAAAGGTGTCGCCCCCCCCCCCTCTCCGATGTAGCTTTTCACAGCTGATGTGTCTTACTGGAAGTTGTATTTTTGTATTAAATCTCGATATTGCGTGCAATAGTTTTGCATGTCCCTGTGCCAATATAAAAAAATATGTTTCCATGAGAGACTGGATTTGAACGACTCGTATTGTAGACATGACTGATGCAATGTGACAAGTTTACCAACTGACCAATAAAGAACACACAAAAAAAGAAACCTGGCAAGGTGATTTTTTATTATTATTTTTTTTTTTGCTCCAATCTGCAGCTTTGTCTCAGTGGGATTCTCTTTTAGTCAATTCTGAGGACCAATAAAAGACAGCAACAATGGTTCAAACCCGTCTTTAGCACCAACAAAAGCTTCCTGTTTTTGCAAACAGCTCAGGGGCTGCATCCTTTGAGACGTGCAAAGGCCGGGTGTCATCAGGGGGGGGTTTAGTGGTTCTCCGCAAACAATATTGTCTTTGTGAGCACTCAAACTCCCTGTTTAATTTTAAATCCACTCTTCCAATTCAGGCATTCCTCCAGTGAGTTTTAAACAGATGATAAGGTTGGCAATCAAACCGAACATTCTACTTCGGCTGTAAGTAATCTGCACAGACAGACGTCCCCAGATTTTAAGTTGATAAATGAAAATTTATGTGATCCCATACGCAACATAATACGGACTAAGCCCTGCAGAGAAACACAGACCGCTATCCTAATGTCGGTGCGCCCTCTGCTGGTGAAAGAGCAAAACGACATGAGCGATTTCCAGTATTAATAAGCGTTTAAGCAATTTTGTGTGCCTTGTTTGGAGTTAATTGGACATCCTGTGATTTTTATGAGACAAAAAGGCAATAAAACCCTTAGAAATGGAGGGGGGTAGGATTTTAATTTCAAAAAAGTAAAAAATGACTTTCAGAGCACTTTCAGCTTTATGCCCCAGTGGTGATGTTTCACCAACTCCATTAACTTCTTAAGTACAGAAATAAGTCTCAACAAGCACCCATTTGGGACGTGTTGGTCTGTGACTTAATTTCCCACAGACCGGAGAGGAAAATGATGAAATTGGAAAATTCAATCATTATCTTCATCTCTGTAGTTTACAGTTTCGTGATGCAAAATACTGCAGAGATTGTGGGCCCTCTAAACTTGAATGCTCTGCTGAAGACTAGCCGCGGGGCTTTGCTGAGATCAATTAGACAAATAATTGTGTTTGGTAGTTTTTCTGTTGTGACACCTCCTATTAGGAGCTCACAAAATTTAAATAAATGCATGAATAGTTAGGCTAGCACAGTGGCCTAGTTGGGAGTAATTAAACTTTGTTTATAAACCACATTTCACAGGATAAAAAACACAAATTTCCTCACAGTAAAACCAGCATAAAAACATCACGGACAATAAAATCATAAAAGAAAAGATTAAAACGGCATGCATTCAACGTCATACACCATTAAAGTCAGAAGCCAATCTGAATAAATAGGTCTTCAGTGCAAAGATAGAGGCAGCAAACTGCATGAAGGGGAGTATAGCTCTAGAGGGTCAGTAATATAGGCTGGAGCTTGATCACACAGGCCCCCGAAAAGTGAAGACTTAGACTAAAATGTTCAAATGAACTCCAAAATGCACCGGTAGCAAATGCGAAGAGATTTAAACAGGAGTAAAGTGCTGTCTCTCTCGTGTGCTGCTCAAATGCCCCGCAGCTGCATTCTAAACTGAGCGGAGATGGCCAAGATCCTTCTTTTTCAAACACATGAAAAGGCTGTTTCAATAGTCAAGATGAGATGAAATAAAAGCGTGAATAATCATCTCTTATTCCGCATTTCACACCAAAATTCGAAGCTCAGAAATATTCCGCAGCTCTGTTGCCTAGCAGCAAAGAGGTCTTGGGTTCAAATCTTGGCCTGGGGTCTTTTTGGATGCTATTTGCATCGCAACTATTATGCATACGTAAGTTTTCTCTAAATTGCCCTTAGATATGAATGTGTCCGTGCATGGCTGTTTGTCCTGTCTGTTTGTGTCTTGCCCTGTGACGGACTGGCCATCTGTCCAGGTCTCGCCCAATGACCGCTGGAGATAGGCCCCCCTGTCACCCTGCAAGGACAAGCTAATACAGATAATGGATGGATGACAGAAAAAATGGTTACATTATAACCTCAAAATTCTGTGTTTTAATTGAGAGTTTTTAAAGTAGTGTGACTATATGACTTTACCTTTTTTATATAAATAATGTGGCAGAGTGCAAACAGGACTTCTTATTTTCTCCCACTGACCAAATACTTGTCCTGTTGACAGATTTCCCTCCGAGGCTTTTGATCTCTGCATCACCTCCTGGTTCAACATGTTGCCTCTTTGCTGCTTTTCTAATTAAAGCTCTCCTTCACCAACCTGTCAGTTTAGGTGCTTGATAGATTTGGAGTTGTACTATTTCAGTGGTTGGATGCTGGATTGACTGTTCTCTGTGAGATGTTCAAAACTTTGATATTGTTTTATAACAACATCTTGATCGAGAGTGGAAGCAACTTCCTACTCTGCTCTTTTACGTACTCTACTCTGTTGCTGCATTTCTGCACCTTTTATTCTTTTTCAGTTCCGAATTGTTCTATTTTCTATCATTTTGACTGTTGTGTAAAATATCGGGTAAAGCAGTCTTGCGGCTGAGATGGGATGGAATGGTCGAAAAACAGGAGCGGCGTCAGGAATTTTAGGCCCCAAATAAAAAAGGGTGAAAACAGGACCAAACCATCAACACATTTATAAACAATAAAAAACATGCTTTTTTCCCCCTTCTTTTTCCCCCAAAACATTTCAGCCCTTGGAATTGTCCCAACTTGCCCCTGGTTGAAGAGTAAGTACATTTTGTTCATACAGCACCTTTTTACAGATAAAAATCAAAATGTGCTTCACAAGAATAAAAGAATAAAACAAATGATAAAAACATTGTCTAAGTAAGTATTTCTTTTAAAAGAGTCAGTAGATACTGTGGAGCGCAGAGAGGGTGGAAGGGAGTTCCAGAGCATTGGAAACACCGCCTGAAAAGCGCTTTCTCTACGGGTCTTAAAATGAGTCCGAGGAACCACCAGCAGCATCTGGTTGGACCGATCTAAGAGGAATATCCTTAATAGTTAATAGTTAAAATTTTTAACAGGGGGTCAGGGCAATGAGGCTAGAACAGGGTTTATCGCTTACCTCACATAAAAGCCTTCCTGCTGCATTTTGCACAGTGTGAAGATGATCCACATATGCCGTGTTTAGACAAGTAAAAAGACCGTTGCAGTAGTCCAGCCGCGATGTAATACATGAATGGGTGATCAATTTCGGTGCTGTTTTTGATCCAAAAGATCTTAATTTAGATGTTTCCTAGGTGATCAAAACGGTTTCTGACAACATGCTTACAGTGACTCCCAAAAGAGAAAGCTCTGGCGAAGAAAACGCCCACGTTTTTGTGACACCATCTTTCACCTGCTGCCATAACCTGCATTGTGAGAAAGGATAAGGGTTTCTATCTTCTTGTCGATAATCTGCAGCTAGTTCTTAATAGACAACAGTTTGATTGGCTAGTTCCTTGTAGTTGGATGAGGCATTCAGACCAAAGCATTGCAGTTCCAATTTATACAGAGTGCAGCTGAATTATTTTAATGTGAAAACACGTTTAAAAGCATATGTCCTCTTTAAAAAGAATTCTGTTAACTGCTCTCTATCATCCATGCTCCCCTCTTGCACAGCAACTTGATAGATCATAAGAGAACTAAAAAAATGTCCATGTTTTATGCATGACTGGTAACATACAGTTTAATGACGACCTCACCAGGTAAGGTATAATCCAGAGTTCAGTTCAGTCATCTCTTCTTTGCTTCTTCTTCTGCTGCTGTAGTACCACGGAACCCAGCAGTCAAAAATAAAATGTGTAGTTCTGATTTAATACCACAGAGTTGCATTAAAAATAGGAAATCTGGTTTCCAAGAGACGAGATACAATATTTAAAAAAGATCTTAAGCCAAGAAAATATGGTTCCATTGAGAAAAGCCAATTAAAGTGCTTTCCAGTATTATATAAAAAGGTACTAATTTGCCTGGATGCTGGCATTGCTATTGCTTTAAAAGCCTCTAAACGTTTTTGTCATGTTGTTCCTGTGGTTTAAAGTTTTTTTTAATGAGATACCTGTGAATCTTCCAAAGTAGGCAGAGTGCTCTCCAGCTGAAAGGACCCAGACCTGATGGTGTGCACTGCTGGCAGGCTGGCTAAAAGACGATTGCTGCAATTTTTATTTGCTTACCAGAAAGACGGCTTGGGGTGCTCGCAAATATTGTTATGATCACAAAAAACACAAATAGCATAGGTGTGGAACAACATTCATCAAATCCACTAAAATAAGCAGGTCAATATTTTGCCCACACTTGTGTAGCTATGCAAAATAACAATAAATGAATTGAAAAGGTAAGTGTGATAATCATTTTGTTATATTGTTTGAGCAGCACTAGGAAACGTGGTGCTTTTCTTTCTCTCTTTAAAAACAGTCTGAGGTTTTAAGAAATGTTTGTTTTTTATGTAAACCCCATGACATAGTTCAACAATTATTTTGAAAAAGGTTGTGATACCCAGAAACAATAAGCAAGCCCAAAACCTACATTCAGAAAAAGTCACATAGGTAAAATTAAGGGAAGGGCACTCAGTCAGCTAAACATAATATCTCTTACAGCATTGTTGAGAAAAGCCCTCGATAGAAATAAAAGGGAGGCATGATGTGCATCCATGTTTTTATGGGATGAGAAAGAAACCTTTCAAAAGGGGAAACTTTCCACAAGTATATATCCTAACTTCACTCACAATTGCAATCGTGCCTTGGCCACATAGCATTGACTACAGCAGTCCAGATGCTCAGCATATGGTCACTGAAAACTGGGATGGTCATCTCAGCGTGGCACCTTGGAGGTTTGCTTACTAGATTAAACCCAATTTCAAAGGGAAGCTTTCTTGGCCATTTTCAACAGTTTCTGAAGCTGCAAATTATTTTCCTTATATTCTTCAGGAAACTGCTGGTCATTTTGTTTTTTCTACTCTTCTTTAATAAAAATGTGCTCAACTTTTTATGTCAGTGGAAGTGCCCAATTAATGTTTATAATTTCTATGAGTTTTTTTTTTGGGAGTTATTCATTTTTATATTCATTTTATTCTAGCTTTGTTATTTAAAAAATATTAGATATAGTGCCTTTAACACCTTTTACCCTGGTTGTTTAAAAGGTCTACATTTTCTTTGGAGAATATTAAATCTCTATTATTATGTTTTTCTTTTACTTTTAACAGAAGTGTTAAGAGTTGGATATATTCAAGCTTTTTGTTTTACCATTAAGGGTAAATTACCGCAGAAGTAGTAGCTTGATTAACTACTGATGCTGTTAGCTTTAAATAATGCAGTTTGTTGATATCTCAGGAGGCCTCAATGTCTTGTAGATACACCCTTAAATGGTAAGGATAGTTGGTAGATCTACAGAAAAATGGATTGGAACAAAGCTTTAAATGTCCATGTATACTTTTCGTATTTTATGAGTTTAATTTAAAAAGTGAGTTTTTTAACATATTATTTTGCCTTTAAAAGCCTGAGGATTAATAAGACCTATGAGTAAATCAACAATCTTTATTGTAATTATGTGTTACTTACATTAGTGAAATGTTTGATATGAACAGAGCTGGCTCATAATGCACACAGATTACACATATGCAGACACAAGACATAATCTTTCCATATTTGTATACATTTAAAAATAGACATATGAAAATGCATATATTAATTATATTATATTATATTATATTATATTATTGCTTGGTGTAAGAACCATGAATAAAACATTCCTTCCTAAACAAAATAACGGTCGTTGAGACTGGTTTTGTACAGTATAATTCAGATTAAGCGTCTAATAACGATAGCAATAATTGGCTAAAGATAATAATTTCTTGAACGTGTCAGTTCGCCGTCAGCTGACTGTCAGTTTCAGACTAAAAGCCCAACGCTGCTTTCAACAACCAAAACAATGGAAGCGTCAGCTGTTGTCAATTTAACTCGCCTGCTTCATGGGAAATGCAGTTTAGTCTCACCGACACGCTGCCCGCCCCGCGGACGAAAGCCCTCGTGCCGGGACCACATTACCCAGAATGCCGAGCTGCGTCGATAAACAGAGCCCTGTCAAAGAGCACAAACGCCATCTTGACACCAACCTCAAAATGGCAGAAAGATGTGTCGGAAACTGGGTCCAAACTAAGATTCGGGTGCCCCGCGACCGAAAGCCCGGTTCGCCGCTTTCTCAGTAAGCAAGTCGGTATGGAGTTGGCGTGCGGTGCCGCAGCACAGAGCCTGTAAAATGGATATAGCGGTGGCGGTGTTCAACGCGGCCAGAGATGGTAAGCTGAAACTTATCCAGAAGTTGCTGAGCAACAAAACTCCCGAGGAGCTGGAGGCTTTGGCGGAGGAGAAGACGCAGGGCAGCACGGCGCTGCTCATCGCCTCCCGGTACGGACACCTGGAGGTGGTGGACTACCTGCTCGAACACTGCAGGGCTAACGTGGAGCTCGGGGGCTCGGTCAACTTTGACGGCGAGACCATCGAGGGGGCCCCGCCGCTGTGGGCGGCTTCGGCGGCGGGTCACCTGGCCGTGGTGAAGACGCTCCTGAAACACGGCGCCTCGGTCAACAACGCCACGCTCACCAACTCCACGCCGCTGCGGGCCGCCTGCTTCGACGGCCACCTGGAGATCGTGCGCTACCTGGTGGAGCACCGCGCGGACATGGAGGTGGCCAACCGCCACGGCCACACCTGCCTCATGATCTCCTGCTACAAGGGCCACAAGGAGATCGCCAAGTTCCTGCTGGACCGCGGCGCCGACGTCAACCGGAAGAGCGTGAAGGGCAACACGGCGCTCCACGACTGCGCCGAGTCGGGCAGCCTGGACATCATGAAGCTGCTGCTGAAGTGCAACGCGCGCATGGAGAGGGACGGCTACGGCATGACCCCGCTGCTGGCCGCCAGCGTCACGGGCCACACCAACATCGTGGAGTACCTGGCCCACCAGCCGCGCACGTCCAGGGAGGAGCGCGTGGACGCGCTGGAGCTGCTGGGGGCCACGTTCGTGGACAAGAAGCGGGACCTGCTGGGAGCCATGCGCTACTGGAGGAGAGCCATGGAGCTGAGGCAGGCGGGCGACGAGGACGGGTCGCTGCTCAAGCCTGCGCCCGGGCCCCCCGTGCCCGCCTACGGCTGCGCGCAGGAGGTGGGCACCGCCGAGGAGCTGGAGGCGTTGATCACGGACCCGGACGAGATGAGGATGCAGGCCCTGCTGGTCCGCGAGCGCATCCTCGGGCCGTCCCACCCGGACACGTCCTACTACATACGGTACCGGGGCGCCGTGTACGCCGACTCGGGCAACTTCGAGCGCTGCATCAGCCTGTGGAAGTACGCCCTGGACATGCAGCAGAGCAACCTGGACCCCCTCAGCCCCATGACGGCCTCCAGCTTCCTCTCCTTCGCCGAGCTCTTCTCCTTCGTGCTGCAGGACCGCGCCAAGGGCACCCTGTCCACCCGCGTCACCTTCCAGGACCTGATGACCGTGCTGGGCAAGAGCGTGCGGGAGGTGGAGCGGGCCGTGGCGCAGAGGGACAACCCCCCCGAGGCGCCGCAGTTCAACAAGGCCCTCGCCATCATCCTCCACCTGGTCTTCCTGCTGGAGAAGCTGGAGTGCAGCCCCGAGCAGGAGCACCAGAAGAAGCACACGGTCTACCGGCTGCTCAAGCTCAACCCGCGCGGCCGCAACGGCTTCGCCCCGCTGCACATGGCCGTGGACAAGGACACCACGTCCGTGGGCCGCTACCCGGTGGGCCGCTTCCCCTCCCAGGCGGTGGCGGCGCTGCTGCTGGAGTGCGGCGCCGACGTGGACTCGCGGGACTGCGAGAACAACACGCCGCTGCACGTGGCGGCCCACAACGGCTGCCCGGAGATCATGGCGCTGCTGGTGAAGGCCGGGGCCCACTTCGACGCCACGAACGCTCAGAGGAGGACGGCCTACGAGCTGCTGGACGAGCAGAGCAGCGGCCACCCGGCGCTCTGCCCGCTCAACTACGTCACCCTGCAGTGCCTGGCGGCCCGCGCCATCGAGAAGCACCGGCTGCCGTACCGGGGACTGATCTCCGAGGAGATGGAGGCTTTCATCGAGCTCCACTGACGGCTCCCCCCCCTCCGCTAACGAACGCTCTGCGTCGGTCGTCGGCGCCGCTCCTGGTTCTAACAAGCGTGTTTCAGACCAAACCGTAGCAATAAACCTGCACCCTGTGGAAGTAGTCTCTGCTTCAGATCTGGGTTTCATTCTCTTTTTCTTTTAACGAAGTCCCAAAAACGTTTTAAATTCTCAGATGTCTGGATTCAGACTTAAACCCGAGTCACGTCTGACGGCGTTTGGACCGGCGCCTTTCTGGCGTCGGTAAAGCTGATGAAAGTATGTAATCTCTAAGAAGTGTTCCCCCGCGTGGATTTTCTCGGCTTCGTTAGTTTCCCCGTTGCTGCCTCTTAGAGACGCCATGCAGACGCTCAGTCGCGCTGCAGCAGGGGATCATGAAGGGTCACAGTGGCGTTAGTGAGCAAAAAAAAACCGGTGCCGGAGCCCGTCGCGTCGGTTCTACTGAGGGCTGAAAAAGAAAAGTCTGAAACACACGGGTCAGAAATCAGATGGAAAGCCAACCAGCCCGGAAGCTCCTTCGACCTTAGAGGTCGGAGGAAGGAAAAAAAAAAGTGACGGCTAAGGACTGAAGCCTGCTTAATGTTGTCTTCACCGCTGCACATGAAGTCGTTTCTCAAAACGTTCCACCCTGAAAAAGGTTGCGTACCCGACGCCCTCTGTGTCCTTTTTCAGGTTGACAGGTTTTTAAAATATGCGTGAAAGCTTCCCAGTCCAAAGTGACTCATTGAGCCGTTTTGTCTAACAGCCCAAAACCTCGTTATTGGCAGAAATCCGCCTGTTGTTTAAACGGAAATAACTCATGGGGGAGAAATAGCCAGTTGTTACATCCGTGACGCTAAAACCAAAAGCTCTTCGCAAAGTTACTTTAAAGCACTTGTCAGATCGTTTTCTAATCTAAGAAGAAAAGCATCCTCTAATGAGTCTTACAGGAAAACATGCTAAGTCAGACGTAACATTCCTTTTGTTGTCTGGATAAAAAAAGCAGCAGCAGAGGTTTAGTTTCCCTCGCAGCAAATAAACACACCCTTAGGTGTCGCTAACATCCCTCTGTGATTAAATCACCTATCCAGTCCTTTATCTTTAGGACTCAACAGTTCAACTTTTAGGACTTAGGACGTGAAAAGACGTGAGACTAGCAGAGCGCCGACTCGGTCCCGCCTCAGGTTTCTGTTTCTCCGACAAAAAAAGGAGCGTCGCACCGCGGCGGGGCTTCTGCAGGGCATCCGGTCAAAACGAGGCGCGGCTAGCCTTCAGTGCTTCCTCCCTTTTTGTTCGTTCACGCATTCAGACAAAACGGGCTCAAATCGGATCAGGTCTTTCCACTTCTTCCGTCTGTTGAACGTCGGGAAGATGCTCAGACTTCTGTGCCAAACTTTCTTTTACTGACTTTTATCTGCGTGGAAGAGAGTTTCGACTAGGCAGGGGGGGCAGGGACGCTAGTTTAATCTGGTGACTCCAGCGTCTTAATATTTAAGAACAGTAACTGGAGAGAGCTGCCCTGAGCCGATTGGTTTAGGCCAACCCCGTTAGTGTTTCTAATCTATGCAGTTTGGTGTTTTTAGGTTTCGTTTAGCAGTATTTTATTCCAAAAAGTAACGGTGTCTGTACAGAGCGGTTTCTCTCAAGCGGCACACGCTCCTCTTACAGACCGACTGACTGGGCCTGATGGGTTCCCTGGAAATGGCCGCCTCGTAGTTTAACTAAGAAGGCCTTCACGGTTTCCTCCTCCTCCTCCTCTCGCAGCTAGTTGTTTTTTAATACCAGGAAGCCTGACGTACGTCTCTGTATCTGTGATTCCGGCAGCAGCTACCGTGTCCGGCCGAATGTGGACGCGACGGCTCCTCCGCTGTTATGGGGGGTTAAAACGGAACAGAACCCGGCTTTTTCCCTTTAACCTCAGGCGCAGCTCAGAGAGATGAATTCAGCCGTTCAGTCTTACCAACGAGACACTTCCTGTTGTTGATCTTCTATTTATTGCAGACGTTCTGTTGGGACTGAATGCACGGCGAGCGGCTCGACGGATCCTGGAGCCCCCGCACCGACATTCAGGCTCTCAGGCCGCCGCCGCCGCCTTTCTTACTGAACTCACTCATTGACCCGGGGTCGGCTCGAGAGCTGAAAGTGTGTTTGGAGATGCCTGAATAAAATTCAGTCGAAAAGCTAAACGTGCATCTGTGTTTGTGTTCAAACGTGTCGTTTCTTCCGCTTTAAGGTTGGCGGTGGGTAGGATGGCTGTGCTTTTTGGGTAGATGTCAGGGTCCAGGTCGGACGCAGCCATCATGGACTGGAGCTAATTTTAAATCAATGCCCCTCATTCCGAAGGCATCCGGTGATCTAGGCCCATCCAGACCCGGCCACAGAGCAGTTTCAGTTCTGGTTGTCCTACAACGCGCCGCAGTCAGCTTGTCATGTAAGGGCAAATGATAAAAAAAGGGATCCCAGCTACCGTCTATCTAATCTTCCAAACACGTTGCCTTATTCATCCTGCCGAACAATGACGCCCGGCCTCAACGTTGCAGCCCTCCCCGTTTCCACGGGCGCCCTTTAAACCTGAGAGTTTGGGAATAAAGCGGGACGGGAACGTGATCTTTGTGGGTCCTGAGCTCGCCTGGTATAAATAGGCCGCGATCAACGTCACTGCTGCTGGGCAGCGGCGGAGACAGGGCGCACCGTCTTGCTAATTTTAGGCATCTTTGGTCCCAGGCGTCCCCTCTGGAAACGGGGATAATGTAACGTTATACTGCCAGGCGGGTCACAGGGTGAGGGGCGGAGAGGGAGAGAGAGAGAGCCGACAGGTTGCTGTAGCCCTACAGGTAGGAGACGCAGGAGGGAGAGCGCTCGGCTGGATGTTTGTCAGCTGCTAACGGGCTTTTTTCTGGGTCCGACGTCCTGTTCGCCGAGTTGGCTGCTGCCAGGCGGTAAACTGCTGGCCTCATGCAGCAACGCGCCCCAGCTGTCATTGGGCTGAAATTGAATGCGGCCTTATTTTCAGAAGGTGTAACTTAGCTGTCTTTACCTTCAGGGTTTCCTACACCGTCTGCAATTTTGCTTTTAGCAATTTCCAGCTCTGAGTGCTAATAAAGACTAACTAGGGAGAATGTTTTGAGGATTTAATTCTCATGGCCTATTGTTTAAAGGATAAACATCTTCATAAAAAAAAACAAATACATTTTACTGATTATTGCTTAAATGAAATGCTTTACCTTTTATTATCCACAACTTCATTTTAATATTTTTAAACTTGACCGATAATTGTTAAACAGCAGGATATAAGAAGATTTGTATCCTAAAGTAAAGCATCAAAGCACCTACTTTTATTTTAAATCTATGTTGGTAGAATAAAGGTATCACGGATCACTGCATGCTTTAGCAGTTCAGTCCTAATTAAAGAATTATCTAAGTTCAGGCGGCCAAGGAAACAGCAAAATGATCTCATCACCAATTGGCCGAGGCAGAAGTAAACTGCTTTGGTAAAATTTCAGGATTTATGGCGCATACTTTACTATAGGACAACCATTTTCAAGATACTTTTTTTTGTATTTGAACATTCAAAATGTAATTAAGACTTTCAAGGATAACTTATTTAATTCTGTTATTTTTGAGTTGTAAAATAAGTGGGAACTTTGCATTTCAGACTTTTCGGTAGTGATATATAATCCCTATTGAATCATATTTAAAGCAAAAAATGAGAGACTAGGCCGGGCAGAACTCAAGCCTTTTATTTTCAGTGAAATTAAATCTTAGTGCTTTTTTTTTTTTGTTTTTTTTGTTTTTGTTTTTTTTTAATTAAATTAAGCTTTTTTAAATGAAATTGCCTTTGTCCGTATGGTCCAGTCATAGAAAAACATCAAAAATTGTCATGGCTCTTGTCTTCTCCCATCTCCTCCAAGCAGCCCTCTATCATAATAAGAAGTGCCCACTAGATGGCAGTAGCAACAAAGAAAGTTCATGAAGGCAGAATCCTTTGTCCTTTAAACGCTTTGTGAAAGGCTGGGGAAAAAATGCTGCCTTTAGTCTGAAAGATGGTGGCAGTTATCTGATTTTTAGCTCTTTTTGCAAACTTTTTCGATTTTCACGTCAACAAATACAAGGAAAATGGCTTTGAACGAACTAGGAGGGGGCACAGAGGTGTTGGAAATGTTGCTAAATGATGATGTAGCTTGGTTGACTGGAGTTGCTGATTCTCATTTTGTTTGCAAAAGGGTTGCCAGGGGGTCAGCGGCAAGGAATAAAGGCCTCCTTTGAGAAATCTAGTGGCAGAACGACCTCCAGCGCCGCACTAACAACACCTCAGAATTCACCCTCGTGGCTGCTAATACTGTTGTGCCGGTTGACCTAAATAAGACCAAACCTTTATTAAAAAACAAAAGAAATTAGCTCTTATGTTTCTGTTAATTTATGACCAAAGGCTAAGGGTCTTTGCTTCAGCTATAGCTTTTCATTCTCTATTCAATACCAAGAAGCCAATTGGGTTGAGGGACAGTGATCATAGGAGTACAAAGGATGATGACATCATCCTTTCTCTTCACCAACTGCTTGCACACAAGCAGAGGACAACTCAGATAAGCAGTATTATTAAAAATATACAGATTGAAATAATGTCGTCCATTTTTTAGTGGTGATCAATTATCACATTGCTTTTGAAGATACATGTGCATTTTATTATGACAGAAATGGTGAAGTCTGCTGTTATACATTACAAAAGCCTGATGAGCTTAAGTTCATTAGGCAAATTCGATCAATCGTGGGTAGTTTCATGTGGTTCTAATCGCCAAGAAGTTTGAAATGCATATTAAACAGCCCCAAAGGATTTTCCACTTTCCATTTTCAAGGTTACAGATGATGTTCATCCAAACTGTCTCCAAATGTTAAGTTCAATTTAGTCTGAGCTTAGAGAAAACATATATGGTTATATTGCAAAGAAACTTGATTATTTGTACAAAGAGTAGTATTTCAATTTGAGTATGAGTTGGAAAAATAATATTTCAGCAGAATTATGTATTCCAAGTAAAATTGGTTAAATGAAGCGCTTTGGCCCAGCTGACCAGTTCAAAATTTGACCAGGAAAAAAATGTTTTAATTCCTCCACAAGTACAGCTCAGTAAACTAGGACATCATTAAGAAGTTAACTTTTTCCAGGAAATCCTTAAAAACTTGAAATTCAGATTTTACATAGATTCAGTACAAGCACAGTGATATCCTACAATGGTTCATTCCTGCCCTTTCTGATGTTTATTTCTTCCAGCCGATGAAAACCAAAAGTAAGTTTCATAGGGAATATTATATATTGTGTGATCAATAAAACATATTTCAATACACAAATGTGGGCCCACTGAAAAGTCTGTCATTGTGCTGTAAGGTACACACCCTCAAACCTCTGCTGAGCTTCCTTTGGTATAAATTACTATTGGAGGTGACCAGCCTGTAGGGATGAAGGCCATGATGCCATGATTGTTAAGCCAGGAGTTGCTACTCCTGGCAGCTGAAATGAAATCAGCATCTCTAAAAGCTTGTCAGTAGAGGGGAACCCCTGTGAGGTTTCCTGGTAGACAGCTGTGCTGACGGCGGACAGGATGAAACACAGTGGACCAGTATTATCAACCGCTTCTCGAAATCTTTACTGACTGTGGAAACTTCACACGTGACCCAAAGCAACTTGGATTTGTGGGTCTCTCCACGCTCCCTCCACACTCCAGGATCATGATCTAGAACAGATCAGAATAATCCTTTATTGGCGCGGTACGGGGGAAATTCACACATGTCAGCAGCAAGTAGGGGAAAGGTCCGCAACAGAAGAAAGAGAAAATACTGTACTGTTATGGAAAATAGTTTACGCAGATTAAATGAGCAGGGTGACCTGAAAGTACAAATCTGAATGCATAGTTGGACTCTGCAAAAGACATGAAAAAATGGCTGACAGCTGAGACATAAACACTTAGAGTTTGTTGTTAGCAGAGCTGGTGGTAAAGTCTAACAGCTGGCAGGAGGAAGGATCTGTGTGTACGTAGGGTGCAGCAGTCGGTCGCTGAGGGAGCTCTCCAGCTCTGCAGCAGCTTCATGCATGGCCATTGTCCAACAGTGATGTTATCTCTGCCACAGTCCTCCTGTCTATCGCCACCTGCACTGAGGCTTTCTCAGTGAAGTTGCATTTCCTTTCTTAATGAACAGGCAGTGTAATTTCTTAATAAAATGCACATTTACATTCTCTGAAAAGAGGCACAGTCCTTTTTCTCTTTGTTCCAAGAATGATGCTTCTGACATCTATGGTTCAGGAACAGCTTGGAAGGAATGTGGCAGTTGTAGGCAATTTTCCCTGTTCCTTATTAAACCTTTTTTTAATTTATTTTTTATTTTTTTTACTTTCTCCTATCACTTTAATGTCCTTGGCCACTGCACTCTGTAAAACAGCTAGCTTCCACTGTTTGCTGAAAGTGTCAGTGACTGCTGATCAGCGTGTGCCGGATAACTTGCAGGTAAGCAGTTTTTCACGCTGCGTAGGTCATGATGTTTCTGTTTTTTAAAATACTAACTGTTTTTGTGCAATACTGTTATTTTCTGAGACTCTAAATTATGGGTTTTCGCTTGTTTTAAGCCATAACCATCAAGTTCAAAAGAACTTGTAATATTGCACAGTGCGTGTTATGAAAATAATATTATTTGAAATTGCTGAAATGCACCTGTATTTAGTGCAATCTGCTTTGTAAATCTGGTGCAGAAATAAAACCAACTGCAATAAAAAGGAGTAGTTTTGGAGTTCTTAGGGATATCTTTCCTTGGTATTCAACAGGTGTTCACCATCCATTGTTTTTTTCAAAGCTTACATGCTTCTTTCTTTCCAAAATCACGTAGCTAAAGCTCTCAGGCAACCCGTGTATGTGGGCCCCACGGGGTTGTGCTCTGTCTAGATGTGTACTAAATGGGCCTTGGCTTACAGTGAGCCTGCTGTGTGAAACCCATCTGTGTTTTCTAAATACAAGTTTGACGTTCTATGTAGCTTTAATTAGGCCTCAGATGAGTGTTGGGTAGATCGGTTGAATATGAGCAAACATCAGACTCGCATGGTCCCATGTTTTACACCAGGTTGTCCCAAATCCAAACTATACAGTCAATTCTCATAAGTCCAGTAAGTAGCCAATGGACAGTGCCCTCTGATACCTGTTTTTTCAGGATGCCTCCTGCTCATATGGGCCCTAAAAGTAATTGGCGACTGGGATCAGTCTGGCTGCGGCCTTCGTTGGTACTGTGTCAGACGAATGGCTGACCTGTGAACTAAAACAGTCCGAGCTCGCTTTAACTTTATGTAAAATAAACAAATTTTAATGCTTTTTTTTTTTTTTTTTTTTAGATATTGTCATTTTTAAAATCTATATAAATGCAAGAGTGATTCCAAAGGAGGATCAATGGAATAAAATAACATCTTAGATGTAGTTCACGAAGGATTGTGCTATTTTTAGAAAGGGCTGAAGGGCACCACATGTGATCACTGGGGCACCATGTTGGTAACCCCTGCTTTAACCTCGGAGCAATCAAATGATTTGTCTTCTAAAGTTACAATACAGCTGTATTTGGGTCGTACTATATTTCTATATTAAAAAATATTTTTAGTCATTTTTCACATTTATTGATAAATTATCTTTTTTATTTTCATTTGTGTTAAGTATAAGCATCAAAATTAACAGGAACGCTTCACGTTTTGATTTGAATTGTTGAAATAAGACGCTGATGTTGTAATATTCTGAGGTATGTTTGCAGTACAAAAATGCTGCAAAGTGGTTAATTTCAACCACGTGAAATAGATCCATTAGATGAACACATTATTATCATCATTATTATTATTTTATTATTACCTTCTGCTTGATCCAGCAAAACTTCTGACCACAAGGAATTAAAAGTCACTATGCCCCTATGTATGTCTGCTCAGTGGGAGCTAATATTGGACACTCTGACTTTCTATTGTGGCCTGCAGACATAATTAGACCAAACATTATGGCAATCTACGGGGTTGCAAGGTGCTTATCTTCAGTTTGGCCCGTGGGGAACTCAGTGGGGGGGGAAAGATCACCAATACACAAGCCCAAGCTGCTTCTGCAGCCACCTCCACGCGCCAGTCAGCGATCCAGGGACAGCCGAGGGGTGGTGGAGTGGATGCGAGCTGGTAATGGGGGTAATAGGGGTGATGGGGGATACGGTTGCTATTGGAGATGCTGGCTGCATCACGTCATGTGTTGGGAAGAAGAGGAGGAGGTAGAGGAGGAGGAGGAGGAGGAGGAGGAGGGGAAAGCTCCGGTAAGAAAGAGGAGGAGCAGGGAGGGGGAAGAGAGAGAGAGATAGAAATTGAGGAGGGCATTAAGCAAGCAGGCAGGGAGCGTAGCACCGAGCCAGCAGTAGCGATTTGAGGCCGCCCGACCAGCAATGCTCCCCCGACAGACAGGCTGAGAGGGGCCGCCTCGCGTCCCGCTGCGCTCCGGAGAGGAAGCCCGATCGCTCGGACAAGCCGGGAGGGGAGGGAAAGCCGCCAGCGATGTGAGGACGCAGCCTCCTCCAGCAAGGCAGACCTTCTTCTGAGCGGAGCTCCGCTGCTGCTGCCGCCACTGGATTACAGTCATCCTCGCTGTTTCCAAGGAGGCTTCCCGCTGCCAACCTACCCACATGAATTTAGCAAACTGTCAGGAAAACGGAGCACTTCCTGCCAAGGTGAGCATCGCCGCGCATCGCTGGTTTTACTGTTAATATGCGGGGCAGCGGTGCACCCCGCCCTCCCCTGCCTGCTTATTCTCACTTGTCGGGTAGAAACTAAGAATTTAAAGACGGGTCTCACGCGGGAGGTGTCATTTTTCTCTCTCTCTCTCTCTAAAATTGTTGTATTCTAAGGGCCAATTAATCTGCTCTGTGTTCTCTCTCCCCGCTCGCGGAAACCTGAGCTCAGCCCCGTCTTAAAGGTCTGGGTCTGGTTTGGCACCAACGCCTGAGCGTGTTCCCCCCACTGTCACCTTCTGGCCAGCGTGCGTGAGGGACCAGCGCAGACTGGCGGACCCTTTGTTCCACATCCTCTCTCGTTCAAAGCGGCTTTTTGATGGCACCTATTTGAAGAGAGGAGCAGAGCGACGATTAGTTTTGCTTTTATGGCTGTATAACAGCTGTATAATGGCTGATTATATAGCTGAAGGTAAAAAAAGAGGCGCAAACATACCCTGCGTATTCATTTAAAAGAAGGGAATTCTATGTTTTATTCATATTTCACTGCAAACTAAAAATGCCATTATGGTAATGGGGTTTTGAAGTCTTTCTGGGGAGGCAATCATAGACACATTATGAATGCATATGGGCCATTAAACTAATATCAGAAGGACTTTTGGTGTGGAAGGCACCAGGTGGCGAAGCGGACGCACTTATTTGGAAAGACTGCTTTCTAGACAATAGAGCGGCTGCAGCATCTGCTGCTCTGAAGCGATGCTTTGAACTGAACCCATTCCCATACACAGCCACCGTCTCTGTCAGAGCTCCTTGTTACTGTTCAGAATTGCGCTCCGAAGGATTCGCTTTTAACAGAGCCGCTCAAGCATGCAAGGCGCAATGGCATTGAATGATAGGATCTACGGGAGCTGACACGTTTTCCCGACGTCTGCTGTTTGTTTGGAGGGGGTTTAATCGTATAAACTCCTAATGCGCCTTTAAGTTTTTTTTCCGCTTCCGCTCTGTGGCTTTCTGTAAAGTAGAAAATTGCACTGTCGTGGTGATTTCGAAAGGGGGGGTCTTCGTCCTGGCGCACAGATGGACCTTTTTTTTTTTCCCCTTCCTTCCCCGAGGCACTGTGTGTTTGCTGGTTATTGTTCCAGACCATTTCCACATCACTAATTATTTTAATCAGTCGCGTTTTACGCATGAATTCCTGTCTTTAGTAGACGCTCCTGCTGATTTTGACTTTGCCTTTTACCTCCTTTCTTTCCTAACAAAAGGATGCCCAGGGTGCTGTGCTGTTAGGAGAGAGAGAGAGGCAAAGATCTTTACACTTACATAATTCTAAAAAAAGAAAAATCAGAGAGAAGTCGCAGTGATGCAGAATAATAGGCTGTCATTTGGAGACAGATTAAATATTTACGTCCAAGAGTCTGGACATGCTTGGTTCCACATGGCTTCCATCTTGAAGCTGTCAGGTGCAGAACCTTTTGATATGATGACATGATTTGTAAGCACATTTAAAAAAAAAAAAAAACTAGTATAGCTCCACTGGTCTTTTTGTCCCATTTACTACTTACAGTAAAGTAGCTTTGGTTTTATGCCAAAGGTTTTATTGAAGTCTTATTTCCAGTCTTTCCCTTAACTGCTTGGCTCTGTGCGTTTCCCCTCTCAATCTGATCCCTTCCTTCCGTCTTTGGCTTTCTCCGAGACCTCTTGGATTCCCTCAGTTGTGTTTTGCTTTGCACCAGTCAGGAAATAGAACATCAACTTCGACGCTGCAAGCGTAGCCACCTGTATTACAGACACTTTGTTGTTGTCTTGGCATTGATATTAATTGACCTTTTCAAAGCCATCCAAGCAGGGATGTTTTTGGCTGCTCCGCTTCTTGTCTTGTTAATTCAAGGCTCCCTGGAAAATAATCTGCATCCAGCATGCAGAATGTAGCTGCTCGGGCAACAAGCATGAACGTGTTTGAGAGACGGCAGAGTAAATTTTAGATAAATATATTGATGCAACAACAATATTCTCAATGCTGTTTGAAGATTTAAACACATTCATGGTTGTCTAGCCATCTGCCTGTATTAAACAGCCACAGTATGAAATAGAATATTAAAAAAATACAGTACTAAAGTGTTAATCCCTTTACTTGGCAACTATTTCAATATGAACTATCATTAAGTAGTTATCTATAAAAAGGAAAGAACTAAGCAAAAATATTAAATAATGTTACAATATATTATAATTGTAGAGGTTAAATGTTTATTTTGCAGAATATCGTCCCCTTTTCACGTTCTGCTTTTTATAAAATAACAGTATAACAAGTAGGTATGCATGATATATCAGCATTAATACTGATTGGCCAACGTAAGTCAGTTTGTCTGATAAGTAAAACTGGGCCGATATTACTAACCAATGTTTATTTCCTTACTGTTGTTTGTGTATGTGTCTCAGGAGGTAGGGGGTTCATGTGGTATTTGTAAGTAAGTAAGTAAGTAAGTAAACTTTGTTTATATAGCACCTTTCACAGGATGAAAACCACAAAGTGCTTCACAATAAAAACAACCATAAAACAACACAAAGTGAAAATATAAAGAGATAAAACAGCATAAATGCTACGTCATAGCATGAAACTAGTTCAAAACTAGTGAAAAAAAAGCCAGTCGGAACAAGTGGGCCTTCAACTGCTTCTTAAAAGAATGATCAGAGTCAAGACAGCGTAAAGATAAAGGCAACACATTCCACAGTCTGGGGGGGCGACAGCTTTAAAAGACCGATGCCCTCTGGTCCTGAAATTAGTTCGTGGAACCATTAACAGCCTTTGGCTTTGTGTGGGCATGCAACAGTGACAGTGATGCAGAGAAGCAATGTCTGCAGCGGGCTCAGTTTTTCACAGTGCTGAAAAGGTAGGAGGAAATATATAATATCCGTAAATATTGATTATTGGCCACAACAGCAATATTGCTACTGGATATTGATATCAGATCAAATTTTCATATCGATGCATTCCTAATAACAAGCTGATATCAATTGGTTTAATTAGTCAGGCTATGGGATCCTCTGGCCAGCCTGCAGTCAGCTGCTTAACACATTATCTATAGCTTGCTAAGTATAGCTTTAAAACAGCACTTTGAAATTAGTTTAATATTCAGTAAATGCTTTCATATGACTGAAGTGTCTGTCTTCAGCCAGCTGACTGCCAGTGTGCAGCAGCAGCTGGGGAAGAGGCAGCACTTTGCTACTCTATGCTCCATAAAGCCAGGGCAAACTCTGGTCGCTTCAGCACTTTCTCTGGTGCCTCTTTAAAACAACTTTGATCTGGAAAAAGTATGACAGAATATATTTTTTTTCAACTTCAACTATTTAAAACCTCCGCTTGCCCTGATGAAAGTGACCAGCCCGTGCTGTGGTCTCTCCTCTATCTACATTTTTTTTTCCTTCTTTTGAGCTGCTACAGTACAAAACCTTTTCTATTTTCAAAGCCTAAATTGGAAAGCCGAAGAGCCAAATGGGAGGTATGCATCTTATACAGTGTAAAATTACATTTTTAAACATCAGTTAAGGTTTTATTTCCCCACACCGTCTCATGAGACACATTACCTACAATGCAGCTGGACAATAGGTCCACATTTGATGCATACAATTGTAAACGATAATATCCAATTACTGTTTTACAAGTTTCTAGTGTCAGAACTTGCAATTTACAGCCAATTATATATGCGAGTGTTAAGTGCAGCAGTTTGGCTGTATAACACGGAGGAAGAATTTCCTGATATCACAGGGAGGAGATTTTGTAGCATGTGCCATTAATTTATTCACGGTGAGTGAAATCTCACATGCATTACTCAGAAAGTTGTGAAGAACACTAATTTCAAAAAGTCACATTTTATGAGGCTTTACTTTTTTTAAGCAATGATCATCACCTATTCCATTAGTGATACAGAAACAGACATTTTGTAGTTATTTTACATACTGTGTATGTACTGGCCTGTTAACAGCAATCTGATAATGTATTTCTGTGCATCTAACTAATCATTTTGACCTAGAATAAACCTTGCCCCACTAATTAATATCCATATGCCACTATTTCAGAAATATAGTATTGCCAACTGGAATGCAGGGTATAAAGTTAAAAAAGAAGAAGAACATCACAATGTGATCTTGCCATTTATTCTATTGTTATCCATAAAAAGTAAGGAACACTAGAACAACACCTTGACTAAAGTTTCTAGTCTCTGCATGCAGTATTACAGCATAAAGAGGCAAGAATGCACAAATTAAACTGTTTTTTTTTAAAGCGCTTCCTCTCAGAAATAAAGAAGCTAAGTTTAAATAATCATGTGAACTTGGTAATATTTAACCAAAGCAAACACACTCTGATATTTTTAAGTTAAACTGTTTGTAGTTTCACAAAGTAAGTACATCATTAGATCCCTCCCCATCTCTCTGTTGTAACTGCCTGTATTAAACTGTTTGTGTGCATCCTGAGCCGGTGTCTGTCTAAAAATAATAATAATAATTCACCACCGTAACACGCCGTGAGAAGAAAATATTTTTGAGTCTTGATTTTTCTTGAGGCAGCAGTTTACAGATGGTAAACTTAGGGGATGGCTCTCCTCGCTGTGCATGTTTGGAGGTCCAGCTATGTTTAGAGCAGCTCTTCAATTGTGACGTTTTTAGTCACCACTCGGACCGCAGATATGCAGAAGTTTAGAAGATTTGCTTGTTGTGATTTCCTGACTTTTAAAGGTCAACACATATCAGCCTTTCTTGAATGGCATATTTTCTCATCTTCTTTATTCTGAATTTTGTCCAAGAGACATGGGCCTCTATATGTGAGTCATTGTTATCCTCCTGGGAAGCCTGAAGCCGTGTACTCCTAATTAATAAAACGTTACCTAGAACACACCGATCTACGTATAGGATTGTTAAAAGTGCAAATAATTGTATTTAACATGATTTTACAAGATGAAGTCAAAGATTAAAATGAAAGGAAAAGGAAAACAGGAAGCAAAATAAAAAGGATTAAAATAAGAGGAAAAAAACTGAAATACAGTAAAAAGTGTATTGTAATAATCATTTACGTCAGGATTATGCATGCAAGCAACAAAATGATGCTTTAATTCCAAATAAATGCAACTATTTAAAATGACATGAAGGTATTTGGAATCTGTAAAATCTACAGTATGTAAATGTAGTTTCCTCTGATAGTATAGGTTGCACAATATTAACTGCAAACAAGCAGCTAAGTATATTTAAATAAACACATGTTGGACGTCCACGGTGTGGGGAAACCTGTACCGATGCCTGCTTATGCAGATAAGCACCCGTGTCTCAGTGTGTTCTATAGGGCCACGCTACCCAGCCCGACCCATAATCATTATCTTTTTCTTGAACCACAAGGCCATTTGCAATTATACACACGCTCGTCACGTCTCTGTGTGTGCACATATGAGTGAAGGCTAAGAGATAGGTTGTGACTTGACTGATGCCCTTCTCCCAATGAATCACAGATTCTGATGTGTCAGCACGGATGAATAATGCACGCCGCTCCGCTACCTCTCCTCCTCTGCCTCTGCCGCTCTTCTGCACCCCTTGTCTTCAGCCATTTTCCTCTCTTCTCATCATATCTGCCACATCTGAAGACATTGTTATCCTGCTTTTCGTCCCACCCCTTTTCCCCCGCGCCTCCCGTCTTCTGCTCAAAAAGGAAGCCGCTGTCGACGCTTCCTCGCTGTCCTCTGGTCAACCCTCGCCCTCGCCTTCCAACAGCTAGCTCATTCTTTCCCGCCCGGTTCCACACAAGTGTCTTTTGTGGAGTTCGAGCTATATGCCAGAGTCCACGTTCGCAGCTCTCCCTGTTTGAAACACGGCGAGATGTTGATGTGCTGAGTTCATTACCTAATGGAGGGTGGAGGCATCTATCGACGTTGCTTGACTGTTACATCTCTGACTGACAGGGGTCATTAGGCGAGCGGGACCGACGAAGAAGAGGGCTGAAAAAGCAGAAGCTACACTGACTAATCAGAACCTGGAAAACGAGAGAGCCCCGTCAGCTCTGAAGTGTGCAATTAGCTGCCAATAAATAGTGAACCGGTGGAAGAGATCCATCCTGCTGAAAGCACCTGAGAGATCCTCAGGTATGTGTTGAGCCCGCGCATTAAGAGCCCCGTCTCCCTGCATGCAAAGTGTAGGGTTTGGACGGATTCACGGCGCACTGGAAGGAGGCCAAATTGGCAAGCGAGATTTTGCAGAACATAAAATTATACGACTTAACTTGGATGTCTTTATTTGGTGGAATTAAGCCACATAAATAGTAATGCTTTCAGCAAATGTCTCTCTGCGTGGCTTTCATAAGTCCTTTCCAACTCATTTTCAACCGCACCATTATGCAATTAAACTCTGCGCTTTACGGGAAAAGAACATGACAGATTAATAGACGTACATATTGCGTTGTGTTGTACTGGGAGTGACACTTTCGAACATAATGCGTAGTAATAGTGAGCCCAATCTGACAAATCAAAGTTTAAGAGTCGCTGTCAAGCATGGTCTTTAAGTCAAAAAATGTTACTTAATCTGATACTGTAGGTCGGATTGCTCAGAAAACTGTTACACATCCCTCAAACTTTATTAAACTACTCTGCATTCAAACTTACTGTTGTCACTTATAAAAGCTTGAACAAAATGTAAAAAAAAATATCTATTTTTTTTTAAAGTGAACATTTTAGAAATATTTATATAAAAAAGTGCAAGCCTGAAATGTGGCTTAAATGGCTTTGGTTCTCAGAAGAGCTTCGCAATTTCTCCCCATTTAATATGCAGAAGCCTATTAATATGCAAATTAGCCCTTCCTCTATCTCCGTCCCTCCCCTCAAAGCATCCTCTCGTCCTCAACTCTGCTCAAACACTCTAGACTCTCTGGCTTGTTATCGAACACCTAATAATATTTTGCTAATCTCTGATAAACCGAGTGCGGCACATCAAGCTCCCTAACTGTTTTCTTACTGTCACTAGAGCACTGCAAGGAGCCAAAAGTGATTGCTCTCAGAGTTTGGCTTTTATTCCTCCAGCTATCTTCTTTTTTTTTTTATCAGAAGAAAAACACTACTTTGGTTTGTTAGAAATTTTAAGACATGGATTTTCAACAGAGCAGGATGATAGCAAGAATGTTTCAGTACTACGAATAAATAAACAGTGCTGTCTGTAATTTATGGATAGCATATTAGCATTTTGAAAGTTTTTAGTTGAAAACATACTGGACTGTAGTTAGAAGCATCATAACAGGGATGGTTGAATACTGTATAGTTTTATTATGACCTTGCAAAATAAGTGTTTTGGATAATAATTAGCTATCCTATTATAATGATAAAAAACCCTGTTAGTCATAATAGAGGATCAAAAAATGTGCATTTATGTTTCAAATTAGGATTGAATGCATTTATTATGCACTCTTTGGTAATAGGCTGTTTTTAAATTTGTTTCAGAACAGGAATTGTGATTGTGAGACCTGACAATCCCCATTAGTTAATTTATCGCAAAAAAACAACAACTTTTAAGTACTCTTTTTGTCATCACAGTACAGTGCCTCAGACTATTGCATCTCTAGTGTAATGATACACCCAGGTTATGGGATGTGGCTAAATGCAATGTGCACAAGACAGCATAAATTTAGCAATAATTTTGGGAAACCTTAGAATCTCCATCTTTGAGTAGTCCATGGAATACAGTTTCTACGTTGGTCTCATTTTAAGATGGTGCAAAAATAAAATTCAATTCTGTCTTATACAGAATTTAAAATTACAGTTTCATAAATCTCAAACTGTTTTCAAATAAATCTTTTATTAGAGCAGAATTATGTACTTAAGGTATATTTAGTACAAATATTTACTATTTTGATCCAACAATGGTCAAATTTAGTCTAGAGTCCTTTAAAAACCTGAAATGGTTCATAGGATTCCAACTTTAGCATCGTTTTTGGCTAACAGCTAAACAGTTGGGTTTATTTCTCAGATTGCTTAAATTAGCTTTGTTTTTGTTTTTTACACTCTGTCAACATTTGTTTTTTTCTACCATGTACCCAAAGTACTGTTGCACAAATAAATAGTTTGATAAGCTCATCAGGAAGGCCAACTCTGCCCTAGGATGACTCCTTGACCCATTACAGGTAGTAGGAGACAGAAGGACTCTGGAAAAAAACAACATCACTGTTGGACAGCATCTTCCACCCCACACATGAAGCTGTTGCAAAGCTGGAGAGCTCCTTCAGTGACAGATTGCTGCACCCTAAATCCACAATAGAGTGTTATTGCAGATCCTCCCAGCAGCTGTTAGACTTTAGAACCATCTCTGCACCCAACAAACTTAATATGTATTTGCATTCCTGCTGTTTTTGTATAAATACTCTGCTGGTGTTTTTTCAGGCATGAATTTGCATATACGTTTTGGACAGGTCTTAAAATCACCCTACTCTTTTGCGCACTTCTTTAATTTCTTGAGTATGTTGGTTTTAATGACTGTACAGTATTTGTTTAGTATGCTGTAAATGAGATTTTTGATGATGGTACACCTGGATTTCCCCACTGTGCAATAAGCTTCTCCAATATTTCTGTATTTGAGCGCTGATGGTCGGACAGACAAAGTCTGTAATAGTAGACTCTGTCAAAACAACAGGGAAACTAAAAAACTACTTTGTTTCTTGCTTCAAAATAATTAATCTCAAGCAATACATTCCCATAATAGCTTACATAGGGTGTAAGGAGATTTCATCGTACAAGATCTGGCCATAATATAAACTCCACAATATTATTAAGCAAAGTTCTTCTCACAAAGGGTTATTTAGTTGCCGAATCCACCATGGACATGGAGGTGACTGCAAAATGCTACACTTGTTTCGCTTGAGAATAAAAAATAAAAAAAGGAAGTAGTTCTTGAGTTGAGATTTACAGTTTCACTGTCAGACTGGCCAACAACCCTTGGGGACATGAACACTGAAGCAGCCTCCATCTCTTTCAAATTGTTCATGTTTGATCATTTTGGGTACTTTGTGAAAAAAGAAAAAAAACTAACAAGTGAAAAACAAGATGCACTCAATTATGAGCACTGTGCTAAAACCGCAGCTGGCTAAATATTAACTGCTAATGATGCCACACTTAGCACATGCTTCTCAATTTCCTATCAACACTAAACTAAGGGCAGGATATTTCATTTTTATAGGGTCTGTAACTGCTTTTGTTCATTTCTAAATTTCAATTCAAAATACTTAGACCAGTCAGACTTGAACATGTCTCCATTAAACAAAAACTCATTAAAACAATATCTGGTTTTAGATGCTATTATTACTTATATGAAATTACAAATAGACAAATAAAGAGTATTTATTACCATTGGTACTAGTTGACAGACAAGCATAAAAACTGCATTATACGGACTAGAGAAACCTGGATTGAATTGTTAAACTCTGATTAGAGATTCTTTAAAATACAGTAAATTATTATTTATTGTTAAAACAAAAAAATGGGGATGCTTTAGTTTCCCAAGGCAATCTCTATAATCTTGTTTTTTTTTTTTTATGAACCCAATATTGTGTGTTGTCTCCTCCTGTGAGCTTGTGCTGTTACACCTACAGTGTTAACGGGTGCTTCACCAGGCCAAAACACAAGCTGGAAGCAACTGGACAGGTCTTTGTGAGACAAACGCTACTGATGCAAAATATTTTTAAATTTTAATATCAGTGGAGAATATACAGGGTAGGCATTAGCCATATCTGCAATTTTTGAACACTGAAAGTGTACGATCTGAGATGTCATATTCCATTAGCGTGTTAGCATTTTTTTAAATATTTAACTCAAAGTCAAGCTAATTAGCATAATTCCATAGTCATAAGCAAGGGGTTTGGCTTAAAACTGTTAGCAATCTCTCACTACAATGGAGCAAATCCCCCTGCAGCAAATAACCATGGCTTCACTTTTCTTTTTTTTCAGGCCAATATCTCATTCTTGTCAACGTTCCAGATTAGAGCTAGGAAAAGCTTTTGATATGTGTCTAAATGCCAGCTGACACTGAGGGAACAACCTTATTGCGTCAGTGAAATAGCTTTGCTTCTTTAAAGGCCGCTACGTTACAGGACGGAACGGGGATTATTTCGAGGAAACCTATGGCTCCATTCTATCATCGTGGCTCAAAGGCAGAAAACTTAAAAGCAAGAAGATTAAACTCCCTTCAGAAACAGCAGTAGCTCTTCACAGACTTTGATAAGTGGGTTTGAGTGTGTGCAGATGCAGCTGGTGGGAGGGTGTGCGCTGGCGTGGCGTTTTGGATGCACACTCACATTTGTTTGTGGCATTTCATGATCACTCTGTCCTCTCGGCACAGAGGAATGCCAGTTTGGATGAAGTATTTGACAGAGGCAAGAGTAATGGCCAGTCATTCGTGGGAAGCGTCCGCGTGCAAGTCTGTTACCCTTGACATGCATTTCATCTCTTCACTTACCTCGACGCACTCCCCATCTGATTTTGGCTTTGAGACGGAGGACAAATGCACTTTTTCTGGCCCATTAGTCCCGTTTTCAATTCTATTCACAACTTTATCGTCCCTCAAGGAGAAATTCATTTGCCGTCACAAATCTCATCTCCATCAGGAAGCCATGCAATGGCTGGTTAGTGACGGAACTGCTAAGGCTGGTCGCCTGTGTGGCGCTTAAATGGGGTTCATTCAACAGCACACGTTCCAAAAAAAACAAACTCTAATGTCGCAGTTTTGTTTAGAGTTGTGTCTGTTTTCTTGCAGCCAAAGAAAATCTCTTTTGTGTAATTTCCTCTTTTAAAAGATAAAGCCAAATTGGTGTACTTTTTTTTCATTTGTTCTGTTAAATTTTATTTATGTCCTTAAGTAGGACTGAGCAGGGCCCGGTTAAATTTACTATACTGTCATATTCATTAAATTAGATTGTGCATTTCTAAGAGACTTGTTAATCAGATTAAAAGTACCCTTTGAAAAACAACAACATTGAAGCCGATATTAACCATACTTTTCACTAAGCCCCCATCTTTGCATAAAAATGTTTTGCTTTTTTTGTTGATTTTATGCAATATTCTAATCCTAAATGCTGTTTTTGTTTAATTACCTGGTGGTGGGGGGAAAAAAATCACAATTAAGATAAAGGCTTTAAAACATCAGTCTGTGCTAATCTATATGATGTGTCTCCCTTAGTGAAATGAGTTAGTAAAATGAACTTTTCAATACTATTGTAATTTATTGAATATGACTGCATATCAATGGTAACAGACCGTTGGCAATGCAGCTGTTTTATTATAGTCTTTAAAAAACAGAATCTTGAAGGCCAATGATTCTCCTGTAACATGAAACCTTAAAAGTGCTGAAATTCTGAGAAACTGTCATCTGTCACCAGTTTTATAACTTTGGTTTTACCATAACTAGATTCCAAGCTGCATAAAGCGTGCAGTGTGTTAAAAACTTCCTTTATAAACGATCTCTGTGTTGTTGCAGAGCGGTCTCTGCAGTTGTGGAGCTAATGAGCTCTCGGTGGACAGCCTATCATGTGATCATGGCAGACAGGTGATACCATAGAAGCACAAATACACGGGAGGGAGAGGGGGGGGGGGGGGGGGGGGGTTAGTCAGTCTCTCTCTCTCTCTGGACAAACACTATAATGTGTCTCCAGGAAACGAATGAAGATGGTCTCCCAAAGGGATCTTTACATAAGGATAAATAGTTGGTTCAAGACTGCAGCAAACAAAGAAAGTCGTGATCGGAAATACAGACCAGAGATCAAACAGTGATGTTGTACAAAAGGTGCAGGAGAATTTTCATCAGGCCCTGATTTTAAAGTAATCGTTTATTTCTAAATCAATAGTAAAATGAATCCGGCATGCTGCGGAGAGCAGAGGCTTTAGTCCTCGACACAGCTGGGTGGTCTCGGTCTGTTCCCCTTGTGTCTCCACCTACTTTCCTGTCCAATTATTGTTGAATAAAGGCCCCTAGTTAAAAAAAAACGAGTAAAACAAAATGAATCCTTTAGAAGGCAGATTAAAAAACATCAATCAGAATCTTACATGTGTACAAATAGACAGTCTAGGCAAGTTAAGATTTTAACCCACGGAAATGTTCTGCCATGCTCCTCCTACAGTTAACATCCTGTAATGAGAAAGTGCCAGAGTGACTGCAGCCATCCCCCTCCCCAACCTGTTGCTGAGTTAAAAGAAGGCAGTAAATATCTTTGGATGTGACAGTGTCTGAATGGGCAAAAAAGGGGCAATATTATGTGAAAGTATTACAAATTAATACTAGTTTTATTTTATTGTTTTACTTAAGCCTGTGTAGAAGAACAAAACTGACAATAAGATAGATCAAATGTAAGTTTCATTTTTAATTAATAAACACCGTGAACCTGTGGTTCTCATTCCACGACAATCTGCCATATTTAAAATGACATAAAGAATTGTGGGTGAAGAGAGTTTAAGATGAGATGCGAGTGTTATTAGTGAAGCTGAACTGATGCAGGAAAATGGTCTAGTTTATAACAATGACATCCAGGAGGATGAAGGTGCCGTCTGTTGTCAGAAAGCCTTAGTCCGGCCTCGGAAGCAGCTCTCTAATTGGATGTCTCCTGTCTTAACTGGCACTGCACGTTTCTTGGGTGTGTGTTGTGTGTTGTATTCAAAATTATTATTATCTTTTTTTTTTACTTTGCATTCAATTAATTTAGCAGTCCCATTAAGTTAAATTATTCATGCCATCTAATTGGACAATTGTATAGAATCCTCCTTTTCATATGTCAGGACTGTTTAACTATTAGGAATGTACATGAAGGCGCATAATTATGTGGACATCAGTATGTATGTACAGAGTTCTCCAGCTAGGGTAAGTGTCTGTGCCAGCCTCGGAAATGCTAATTGGACAGGGAGTTAACAAGGATTCAAGCATCAGCCTGCGTAATGAGCCGCTGCACAGATGATCGGCCGCGTCTGAGGAGGAGGCAGCAGAGTGAGAGGTTGCTAAGAGAAATTGCATTGAGCGTCCGGGTACTTGGGAGCGCCGTAGCCTCGTTCCAGTCGACTAAACATTGTGCGGGTGTCTGTACGTGGACGCAGATGCATCTTGTTCTTTCACCGTTGTCAGATTACAAACTTTCACCTGTCAGGTTAAGATGCGCCTGGGATCGTTTTTTTTTTTTTTTTGTGCCGCAGCAGCAGAGGCAGATTGAAGCTGCGAGGTTTTCAGCCAGCTATGTGACACGTGCAGTATATCCCTTTTTAAATCACATTTGGGATATGTCAAGTCATAGCGATCCTCTGGGCAGTTAAAACGCGTCTTGAGTGTTGTCACTGGTTTATTCTAAGAAATATATTACCTGAATTTTTTTTTTTTTTGGCAGGACGCTCTGGTTCGACTCCTAATTTATTAACACTTGGAGAGACCATCTTCCGTCCTCACATGTCAGTCTAAATAGGCACTATTAATAGTAGTAATAGTCATTTCACGCAAAGGTCATGATACGTGAGGAGCATATTATATAAAACTCAACACTATGACTAGATTTAACAGGAATATGGTAGAAATGGGACAGCATGAGATATCCTTAAGTAAAAATACTATGGTTATACTGGATGACAGTAATTACACATAATATTTCCCTAGCATTACTCTACACTCTGGTGAACAGAACCTCAAAGCGTGCAATCTGGTCTTTTAGTGATTCAGAAACCAGAACTTGAATATGCACCGACACCATTAACAAGCTTGTTCACAAGTCATTTCATAATTTAAAGTTAATGGTGAATTCACTGACTCCCGGTTCTCTCAACAATACCTCTCCGCCGTTGTCATCAACTCTAAACCTTTAAATAATCTGCTCTATATGTGCTTTTATTCCGCCTGGTAATGCATTTTCAGCTTAGCAGGATTCAGCCCCATCTGTTGCCGCCTCGCCCGTGCCTGCTCCATCCATTACGAGATGCCTCTGTGTGGCTGTGACGGTCTCGCTCTGACCTTGGATCCCCCGTTATATGTGGGTGTTCATTTGCCGCACCATTGTTGGGCTACAGCAGCTTTGCTCCGTCCTGCCGAGATTGAGGTCAAAGAGAAAGTTAGTTTGGTTAATCACTTGTCCTTGTCCACCCCCTGCTTTGTTCATCATCCTGAATGCATGTGTTGTCTTAGTTTTGATGTATAAATGTAATGAACAAATACTGAAGCACATCCAATTTAAAAAAAGCCAGGCTTAGACATGCGATAAACTGCAATGCTGCTCTGCAATTTCATTGATGTGGGGTATAAAGAGCTGTGTTAGCATTTTCTCTTAATGCCGGGATTAGATGGAGTGTTACACAGCAAGGATGTTGCTGCAGATTTTTAGATAATTCTCCCTGTTAGCTGTAGGTGATCGTTTAATTAAACCCGTGCCTCGAGCAAAACTCACGCTCCTTTGCGAGACAAGCGGCGAGGGAGAGATGCGGTTAGATACTATGTTTAATTTGACTTTCCTGATCATTCAGAGGAAGATGTGTTTTATGTTGATATTGTGTTTCCATTAAAACTAGAAAAAAAACACGCTGCGTTTTGAACATTATATAATTGAGCTTGAAAGGAAGAATCCTCTCGTTGTCTCAGTGGAGTCAGTGAGAAAACCCACAATCGAGCACCTTTAGGCACATCAAAAAGGGAAGACAAAATGTACAAACAGATCTCGATGAAAATGGAAATGAAAACTCCTGTTGGGAGGGGGTACCATGAGGTAAGAAAAACATTTCACTCAGTTTTATTTGGTGGTTGCCCTTAAATATTGGGTTCTCTTTTGGAGAGACATGGTTTACAAATTTTCTTGTCTTTATTTTTTATATATTTTATTTGTTAAACTGTTCTCACCACTCTATATCCCTTTCTCTTAAAACTGCTTTATTTATTACCACTGGCTTGTTGTTGACCATCCTTCTGTCCTGATAATTAGCCATAGCCAGTTGTTCTGGATCTGGAAGTCTCTCAACATAGTAGCCCAACTCATTCTGGAGCAAGTGTGGGTTTCCACAATCCCAGACGCTTAGTTAAGCCGTGTGCTCTATGCTGTGCTCAGCTCTCAAATGCCAAATGTGGACCGTCTCAGAGACACTTTTGACTTCTTGTCCGGTCTGGTATGAGACCAGCTTTTACTGTTCTTCTGATTGGTGCCAGAGCACCTTCAGTCCACCTTTCTCAATCTCTGGAGGGATTTCTTAGCATTTAGTGCTTCTTCCTCACTCTATCATTGGTACAGTATATGCTGAGTCTTGTGCTTCCACGATGGGTCTTCCAGTTTCACACCAAGTTCCTGCTGCCTAAAGCATTCATTTAGAAGTTCACTGCTGGGGGCCATCTTGCTGATGCTCTCTTGAATCTTGGTTGTTTCATCTTCGATGGTGCCTTTGATGCAGTCTTTCCCAGCCTCCAGGTAGCTAGACTTGGGATGAAACTCTCAGTTCTTGGTGAAGAGCTTTCTTGTTTCACTACAAGGAGGATGTACAGGGGGTCTCAAAAGTGTACACACCCCAAGTTAAAATTCCAGGTTTTGTAAGACTTAAAACACCTTTGATATGACATACAGTACAGCTTATAAAATCCCCCACCACGAGTAAAGAATAAAACAAAGTTAAAAAAGTACGAACAGCACAGTTGAACAGGTTTGCACACAGGTACATTAATATTTGGTTGAAACACAATCTGATTTAATTACAGCATTCTGTTTTCATCCGTTTACATCTGTCATCAACTGATTCTGATTAACCGTAAATAAAGTCCAGCTGTCCCAGAACGATTTTCCTGACTTTTATTAATTTGCATCCTTTAGATAAAGCTGGAGTTTGCAGAGAGGTTACAAAATAACCCCACTGTATAAAGGTACCAGTCAGGTGAAGGTTGCAAAAAAAAAAAAAAAAAAGCCCTGCATTACATGTCTGGACTAAGAGGTGGGGTTACATGACAGAAGCTAAAACTCCAAAACCTTGTGGATGAATATTTTATGGTCTGAAGGAAACAGCCACAGTTCCACATGTTTGCCACAGAAACATCTCTGAACATCACCAAAAACAAACTAAGAACAGAATACCCACAATGAAACAGGGCAGTGGCTGCATCAAGCCCCGGGGCTGCGTTACTTTCAGGTGGAACTGGGCTTTTTGTCAAGGTGGATGAAATAAGGCTTCACTTTTTTTATTTTCTAGGACTTTGTGGCACAAGTGGCCTTCATTCACAGTTAAAAAAAAAAGAAAACATGCAAGAATGGGCAAAGACAATAAGCAATGGTGCTGAGGTAGGGATTCAAACCCTGGATGTCTGCATGATGAACCAGCCTCTGCACCACTGTACCGCCAGCTCTACCACTACACCCCAAATTGCCTTTACACCATTTTTAATCAGCTTGCTCCCTCTGACTTCTGGGCTGTTCAACAGAAAATAATAGGAAAGTTAATTTATGGCCACATAGCTCTATGACCTTTGTTGGTGGCTCGCTTTAATATTCACTCTGTGGTTGCTGTTTGCCAGTCAGGTTCTATACTTCAAACCATTCTGTTGTCTTCTGGTAGATCAACTCCTTCAGCTGGACTCATTTTGCCTTTGTAACATTCTATGTAGGAGCTAATATGATGTTTAAACTACATTATAAGCCTTTGTTGTATATGTTTCTAAACTAGAACGAAACCGTTCAGAGTACTCCAGAATCTATCGGAGTTGAATCCTTTCTTGGAGTCGGTACAGGTGGTTCATGTAGTTGTATATTTCATCTTTGAGTCTCATTTGACAACTCGGTGAAACTGCAAGTTGCTGTTGATTTGCTCTGCTAGTGTTGCTCCCAATTCCCTTCTGGCCCTGTTGCCTTATTGAGCCAATTGCCTGATCATCTTGGCTGCTACCATGCCTGACCAAAGCGTCCACATTGTGCTGAGGCAGGTTTTTGACCAGTTGTCAGATACAATCAAATTTCCGGGCAAGCCACTCCGGTTGGGTCTCACAACTTTCCTTGCAGTAATTGTCCTTTAGGATTCCTCCATTGCTTCTCCAATGAAGGGTTTGGTGTAGAACTGCCAGACCTTAAATAAGACTGAAATGTAAAATTGCTTACTTCCACAGGCTTACCCTTGAAATTTTTCACTGCGGTCCTGTTTATAACTTAGGATCAGCTATAAAAATCGGTAGCTGCTGTGTGGGAATGCTGTTGCTATATGTCAATATTCGCCCCCAGATAACACTATTTGGATGCATGTCACATGTCGCATCCTCATCCCTAATTTCAGCATGCTGTCTGCAGCATTAACCAAGACTGATGGAGATTTAGTGGAGGCAACCAGGTCTCCAGATTCATTTAAATTCAGGGCAGGGAGCTGCGGCATTTGAGTGACAGGTGTGTTTTCTTGTCGGAGAGGAGCTTCAGATATTTTATTTCCTCTGCTAAAAATGTAACCAGGGCGGTGTAGCTCGTGCTTGCAGTAAGCCGCGCTCCATCCTGCGCCTCTGATCCTCAATGTGTACGAGTGTGTGTGCGCGCACGCGCATGTGTTTGTGGGACTGTAGGCTGTGTGTTTAAGAGAGAGCAAAAAGAAGTGTGAGGGAGTGAGTGCCAGTGTCCCCATGATGCTTCGCCATCTGCCATGTTTTTTGTGTGTGCGTTCATTTGTGAGAGCCGTTTGCCTACAGTGTCCAGGGTCATAGAAACGTAAAGTAATACCCCTCCCGTCTCCTCCTTGTTTTCCTACTCTAAACGTCTTCTCTCTGAACGGGCAGATAAAGCAAAGAAGACAGTAGTGTTAACTACCGGTATTCTAATAGATATATTACATAGATACTATTTGTAAAAATGCCAGCTAAGTCAATTCCAAAACCCATTCAACAAAAGATTGCCACCCTTGTTAAATTAAATGTAATTAATTATATTTTTTTGGTTCAGTTTTCCATGTCCGATTACTGCCAGACCTGTAGAAATAAGAAATAATTCAACAACATCCATCTGGCAAAATGAAGTAGCCTAGGAGATTTCAAAAAGCAAAAAATATGATGACCTAACACTTAAAAACAGATAAAATAAAAATGAAATGACGTCTATTAGTATGGAAAGGATCATAAAGTCATTTTGAAGGCTTTGTTATCCCAACAGAACAGAGTGACAGGCATAATGCACAAATAGAGAACACATGAAACATTGCTCAACCATCCCAGGAGTGTTCAGTCTACCAAAATTACTCCCAAGAATGGATCAAAAACTCATCTGGGAGCTCCCAAAGGAACCCTGAACAACATCTAAAGAACGACAGGCCTCACTAACGTCAGTTAAGAGGAGTAAGGAAGAAACTGGGCAACAAAGCCATCCTTAAGTATGTTCCTAATAGGAGGGTAATGGTGCAAAAAAGTTAGGATTGTGTACGGACTTTAGTATTAAAGTCACAGTTTGGTATGGTTTTTGTTCCATTCAGTTAAAGCAAACAAATAAAAATGGTGACTATAGAACTGACAGGAGATTTGGTTAGATTTGTTTTTAATTTATTTATAAAGGATAAGCAGATATAGCGATGGATGGATTATACAACAACAAACAGAAAAGCAAGTTACCTCTAAATGGTTTCAAGGGGAAAATTGGACTATGAGGATCTTTTAGTGTCCTAGAACCGAAATCTGATTGAAATGTTGAGGCTTGACTTTAAAATACCACGACACGGTTGAAATACCTCCAATATTTGGCTGAATTAGAACAATTCTCCAAAACAGAGTTGCCAAAAATTCCTTCACAGCAACGTAAAAAGCCATTTCCAGTTACCCCATAAACACTTGATGGCGCATAGCCAGTTATTAGGTGTAGGGAGCAAGAACTGATTCACTCAGGACCAGAATGATAAGGGTAGCTCAGAAAATAAAATCATCCTTTGAAAACTGCTTATTACATTTCCTTTTTTTTTTTTTTTAGATGAAAATTGGATTTATTGTCGGAAACATTAAGTGTGTGACACAAAAACAAAAATAGAAGACCTCTCCAAACCCAGCACTGTAACTCATACACGATTACTTACTGCTAAAACAATTGAAAAGAACAAAAAGTACGAACATCAGGCCCACTTTTCTCGCAGATCGCATGGTGCCGCAAGATACAGATCTGGCCTGGTCTCTCTCCGAGTGCTCGTGGCTCGTTGTCATGGTGACGCGCCTTGTGAGATCATCGCACTTGTACGAGAGGATTCAGTGGGTAAGGTTGGGGGTTAAAGCGCAGCGTGGGGACAAGGTGAGGGGAAAAAAAAAAAAAAACATGTTATCTTCCGAGGGGGGGGGGGGGGGGGGGTGGCCCAGTGGAGCAGGGGCAGCTTGGATGCCACCTAAACAATGTTATTTCATCAGCCTGATGGAGCACAATAAGCGGTGTATGTTGCACCACCTGAGCTGGGGTGTCATTATCTACTTCCTCGCAATAAACAGCGGCATGTATCCCCCATCAATCTATCTGTCAGGCTGACCATCTGTGTTGCTACACTGAAAAGGTAATAAGACCAACCCCCGCTGTCCGCTCTCCGAATGCTGAGCCAGATGATCACAGGAAGCAGTTTGTGGTATCTTGGACAGGAGGTGAGGTGGGGTGGGGTGGGGGGGGATGTATAGATACCAGTAGACCTGACTCATGAGGATCTCCATGTTCACAATGCTTACTCACTTTTAACTCTGCTCCTGCAGGCGAGCCAAGTGAGTTATTGTTCTTTGTGTCCTGAGAGGATGAGCCTGCTGCGCTCGCAGCGTTTGAGGCCATTAGCGCGAGCGGAGACATGCCCAGACTGGTCTGGTCTGCCGCCGCATCTGGGTGTCTGTTTTTTTTTTTTTTTTTTTTTTTTTTTTTTGCATCTTCCCTCATCATCCGCAGCTGTAGGATGGTGTTAGCCCTTTTGTTTCAACCGTGTCAATGGACCAGCAGCAGCTGGAGCAGCCGGTGCAGGACAGCTGGGGAGAGGAAGAGGATTTGCATAGGATCGTGGATTAGGCCGGCTATAAAAAAAGCGAAGGAGCCCAATGATAGGGTTCTTGCAGAGGAAGATGGCATCAAGAGAAGAGAGGTTAACAAGACGGGCGAGGAGGAAGTGGATGGGCGGGAAGCGGAGGGGGGGATGAAAGTAGGGGAAGAGGAGATTTCAGGAACAGTGAGCCTAATGCCAGAGTGAGTTGTGGGGATTAGTTTAGAGGGGATGCGACTAAAGAGGAGGAAGTGCAAAAAGGGTTTGTCAGCAGGTGAAAGACACCAAGCAGGAGTGGGTAAACTGAAAATGATCCATACGGTGAGAATCGGGGGGGCACAGAGAGACATTAGGGGGTCCTGCAAACCCAGCACACAGGACGTAGCGGACAGACACCGGAACGCACAGGCCGCACCTAATGTTTCAGCGGCCGCGCGTCTGCGTGCAGAACGGTGGCCCTGCGTAGATTATCGCTGGGAAAATTGAGTTTCTGTAAGCAGAAAATTTACTTAACATGCTGCCGACGGTGGCTGAATGAGCTGTGATCTGATTTTTTCTTATCACGCTCAATTGAGAGGGAGAAAGCTTTTCTATTCAGCCGCTATTACCCAGCGTTAGATAAGGCGAGGGCAGAGTGGCAGGAATAAGAGCCTGTATCAGATAGACGCGTTTTCAGCCGAGCTATTTTTAGTTTAGGCGCTGGCAGACAGAAATATGTTTGAGCAGGTCATTAGCCCAATAAGAGGTGGGAGAAATCTTTGAGCATGGAGCTCACTAGAAATTCCCATTTTTATCAAGGCAGTGCAACCGTCGCTGTTGCTCTATTTCTGACGGTGTGTAGGTAATAGTTAGACTTTCGAGTATTTATATCAAAATGCACCAGTCAGAAATGTATGGCCAGTCTTTGATCTGCAGGTACTGATTTTAGCCAGTTCCAATCCATGTTTTCTTTTTACCTTCTTTTTCGTAATAAAAAAGATTATTAAGTTGACGTTTTGATGAGGTATCTCAGTTCTGGAAAGTAAATTAATTCTGGCTGATGCTGGTGAGTGAGAGTATTTTTCCACAGCCAAGTAAAACCTATGGTGACGTTAGCTTAATGACTTCTCAGTCAGAATGAAGCCAAAATCTTTCTGGTTCATATTGTTTAACCAATTCACAAATTTTGCTGTGATCGAATACAGATTGACTGGTTCAGGCTTTACTTTTCAGCTCTTTGTTGTTTTTTGCTAGGGAACCAGGCTGATTAGTTACAGAAGTGTCCAAAAAAAAAAAAAAAAAAAACTTTCACTGTTGTAACATGTATCCTAGCAACGCATATGGACACTAGTTTTAATTGGCTGTAGGTAAAGCAATTTCTCAGATACTAACAAGGACTGATAAAGTTGCTATCCAAATTGATGAGAATGGTAATCGGGGTTATTTTGGTGCATTACATTTTTAATCCTAAGGTTTTACCTAAGTTAATGCGGTCCAGTTATTGATCTAATGGAGCTATTGTATACAAAATAATGAATTATTTTGAAAATGTGGATGTTGCGGTTGTTCAATTTCCTCTTGGTTTAGCATCATCTGTGTATATTGACTCTAGTGTCCAGCGAAAAAGAATGAAGTCTAGTTTTAGTGGCTGACCAACCACACGCCGCCCTTCAGAGGCTGTGTAAATGCCCTCTTTGATTATAATAGGGGGTATTTAGAATGTAGTTTGCACCAGAGCACATATAAACGCTGTATAGGACAGGAATAGTTGAGAAGGCTGGCAGTCCTACATTTTAAATTGTAATAAAGCTAATACTACTAATAGAGCACCTTTGCTGTACTCTGTTTGGCCTTCCTTACCTGCGAAAAGTCTCACTCTCTTGCAGCCTGAATAAGGCTCAGACATGTCTTAACTTATCATTTACATAGCTCTTTTCTATTTTTAAACACCAATCTGATGCTGTAAATTGTAAATTAAATGCTCTTCCCTTGTGGGGTTTTGTTCATTGTATGACATTGTGCCTATCTATTTCAATGATTGGGAAAAATAGTTTGTTTTTTGAAGGTTCCACCAGTCAGGGCCAAGCAAGATTAAAATCATCTGATTCCTGTTAAAAGCCAATTTCTCTCTGGATGTCTGTTTTTTTTTTTTTTTTATGTGGGATCACAGAGTGACCTGTCACCTATATTATGTCTCCCCAGGAGCATATATGTTATCTTGTATTGCTACTTGAAGGCGAGGATATATGCATGTGATGTATGACAGGTCAACAAAGGCCCCTTTCTCATTTGGCCTCCCCACCTGCGCTCTGGCACATCTTTTGATGAGGGGTGAGGGACGGGGGGCGGCGGGGGCTCGATAAGACTGAGGAGTTATTGACTCGCGGGTGCGGGCGCTTCGGCACAGCTTGTCCAAATCTCTGTGAGCAGACAGAGCTGATTTATGTTGGGACTTCCAGATGTGTGTGGCTTTGTGTGCCTGCGTTTTTGTGCGAGAGTAGGGAGCAAAATACCAACGGCCACTCCCCCCCGAAGAGTTGGGATTATCAAGGGGGGGGGGGGGGGCGTACAAGTGCTAAAGCAGCAGTATTTCATTTGCTGTCAATTGAATTTTGGTTGCGTTCCTACTGACCTCCAAATCCTCTTTGTTTAAATGTTTTCCATTACCGTCGCACACTCTACATAAATTACTGCATTAACACTTTTATGTGCTGGCGGAATGCTGAAATACTGAACGCTGAGAAGGAATTAGGCAGAAGCCAAAATGAAATTATTAGGGTGTCTAAAGGAGGGAAAGGGATGCTTAAATCTGTATCATTGCAGCTCATTTCATGGCTCAGTAGAGAAGGAGACTTATTAATACAGCGGCAGTATGCTGAAAACAGTTTTATGTTTCTTGCCATAGTTACTGAGCGCCGGCTTTATTGTTCTGGCATTAGTTCCATCAGAGTCGGCTGGTTGAGCATCTAATCCCAGAAGTCAGAAGTGCTAAGGCTTAAATAAAAAAAAAACCTAATCCTGCATTTGCATAAATTTGCCTTTGATTTTCATAATGATTACGTTTTTTGCTCTTTCGGATGAACCTTATTATGTACTTTTCCCCTTAGGATGCATTGAAAGGTACCCATCAACAACTCTAAAATGCAGAAGGATGAATCAAATGCGACGGAAATGTGCCTGACCTTCATCTTGTTCTGTTTGCAGAGTGCCTACCCCCGTTGAGTGAAGCCCTACCTGCATATTAGTCATCTCCAACCAGCTCGGTGGTGGTGCCATGCCTTCGTGCAAGCCAGGCAGAGTTCTGGCCCGGTCCAGGCGACCCGTCCTTGGCTTCTGCCTTCGCCCATCTCCCCTGTGTCTGACGCTGCCTTTGATTATCTTCCTAACCAGGCCTTGGGGCAGCGTGTGTGAAGCACTAGGTACAGTAATCGATCTACTTCTTCCTTCTTTTTCATTGTTTCGTTCGCAATGTAGCATCCGAATATCAAGCGGTAAATGAGATGCATAACAGAATGTCTACATCTAAATGCGTAAGTACATGTGCGCGCTCTGTAGTGATCGTTTCGAGGAGCGAATCCCAGCCTGTCAGTGCATCAGCTCTGAACTGTGGCGTTGTTAATGTGTTTTGATAAGGCGGGAGGTCCCATCAGCATGTTTCTCATCATCTTCTTGATTACAACATCTCAACACATTTCCTGCCTCAGTGGTTGACAGTCGCGCGCGCACACACAGATGGACCCCAACAATTTCTCAGCCAGACTTGGCTATCACTGCTCTGAAATTGTCACCAAGCTGATTTTATTTTATTTTTTTTGATTGTAGATAAGATATAAGGCTGAAGATGGAACCTAACCCCTCTCAGTGTTTGAAATAGGAAATGGTGCTTTTTCCGATTTTCCTCTCATTTAACCAACATGGGATATTAACAGTTCGATAGGGGTGTAACATAACATCCAACTCACAAAACAAGACAATACATGATATTCGATTCACAATATGAGATTTTAGCAATATTTTCCAGAAAGCTAAGAATCAGATTTTTTTGTCTTGGAAACCTTACCTCACAAATAGGTAAGGTTTCTCAGATTCCAACCTGTTTTATAGAAATAATTCAGTCTACATTTGACTAGTCTGCAGATTATGGTTTTAACCTCTCTAATTCTTGGGAAGGCATGGGTGCATTCCTGATATGAACATACACCATGAGTTATGGTTTCAAACTGGCTAAAAATACCCCAACCATTTAAAGTCCTTAAGACATACAAGAAAAAGCGATAAAGTTTTCTTGAGGTGTTTAAAGCATAAGCAACTCGGCCCCACCACATTGCTGGGCTTTTTTTTTTTGTGTGTGTTATAGATCCAAACAACAAACTTTGTTTTTTTGAAAATATTTCTAGACAAGGAAAATACTGACAGCCATGGCGTGGCAACTAAAGGATGACACGTCACTCTAATTAACATACAGCTGAAAAGGCAGTTTGCAAGCTACAGGTGGCCTCTTTGTTAAGCAGCTGACAGTAGGCTGGCTACCGGAGGAGATATCCCGACTAATAGACCCTTTTCACAGTGACGTCATGCAACTTCCGTTCTGCGGTGAAGCAGGGTATCTTTACTTCCGCTTTCTCCGCGAGCAGTGTTTTTACATAGGGAATTCACACAGTCCTTCACCAATCTACCCAAATTTCGTTTGGGAGACGTGCACAGACTGGCACAAAAGCTTCCGGCCACACCAGCCTCCAAACTCGACAAAGATGACAAGTTCTTTGTGGAACAGTACCTTTTCGATTATGAAGGTAAGAGCTTTGTCTTCTTAGCTCTGTTGTTAGCATAGATGCTAGGATAATGGTAGCTATGCTACCAACAGGACTTTTGTCATTTATTAGTTTTCTATTTCTCCATTATATTGCTACGCTAGCTTTATTGCTATATCAGCTATTCTGTTTCACAGCTTTTAGTCAATGAGTCACACCAGGGATATAGTTGATGTATAATGTTGAGCCTTTTCTTACTTTGTTTTGGAACAGTGTCAATGCTGTTGGCCACTTGGTCACAGCTCTATGAATAAAAATGAGGAGCCTCATTCCCTCCCGTTTTTTTTTTTTGTGTGTAGTATTTTACTGAGGTTGCAGACTTTTGTATCCCTCAAAATTCCTCTGTGGGTTCAGTGTGTTTCTCAGTCTCGTCAGTAGATCTGGAGCCTCAATTAATAAAATAATTCTGCCCATTCCTGTTAAAACTGTGATAGTTTAGGACATCATAGACTGAGAAAGACACTGTCAATAATGTTGCATGCACACTAATAATCAGTTCACTATAGTATTTATGGATTATGCTGCTGTCGGGGCAAACCCCTTGTGTCCTATACTGTTATTTTTCAGGAACTGACCAAAAAAACATGGATTTAAAAAAACTTCAGACATCACACTTCATATATTTTAGTTATTTATTACATAGATACTTCATAGCAGCTCTGTCCATTTTACCTTTTACCTGTCCTGTTTATCCTGCTGCCTTGCTTCGGTTCCCCTCTGCCTTACAGAAGAGCCTGCTGCCGAGCTCTGGTGGGTTCTCCCCTGAACTGTCAATTATCTGCCAAGGTGTGGACCCTGCTGCCTGATCCTGGTTCCAAGAAGTCTCTCTCCGGTCCGTCAGCTCCTGCCAACACCATCACCCTGTTCCCGTGCAGTTCTACCTCGCTGGTTACATCACCCTCCATCCCATCAAACCTTCAATAAAGACTTTCATTTTAAGTCCCTTGTGTGTGGTTCTGGGTTCATCCATGGACAAATTAGATTTAGACAACTTTATTTGTCATTATGTATGCACAGAGTGCGTACAGAACGAAATTCCGTTTGCATACAGCTTGCGAATTACAGTAAATTACAGCAGTGATTTAACAGTAAACATTAGAAATGTAAACAATGCAGGAGAAAGAGACAGTGTGCGATCACAGTGTACAGGTGAGTATTTTTAAAAACCATTTGTATGTGCAGAAATTAATTAATTTCTCAGGTTAATTTCCTTTCATTAACAAATTGATTTTGACAGCTCTAATAAAATTTTACGTGGTGAGCCACTGAAATTATCTTGGGAATAGCTAAATTAACTTATAACTCAATTATCTTTAAGAAAGAAAGATGGAGTTTAATTTGTTAAAGACCACTTGCAGAAACATAGGTCTCCTCGGAAGAGAAGTGCTGACTGCAGGCGTAAGTGCTGCCATGAAGGATTTTAAAATTTGGCCCCTCGTCTCTTCTTATTGCCGTCACCCAACGGGCTCCAGTCTCAGCATCAGCCGGGAAGTCATGAACACTGAGATATGGAAAGTTTTTTTTGTTGTTCGAACACTGTGGGACACTGCAGTAGCGGTTTCTCTGTGATTGTGCCATGCTTGGTGGATATGATGCTGCTGAGAGATGGACACAAGGGGAGAAAAAATAGATTAATTATAATACTTTTTAAAACCTTTATTTAACAAGATAAACTCATATTGAGATTAAGATCTCTTTTTTTAAAGGTTGATCTGACTAAGAGGTCAGCAGCACATGTCATTACTAATACAGTATAATCAAAACAATTTAGGCTTCTACTTAAAATATACAGTATTTTGCACAAAAACTAAAAAAAAGTGCATTAATATAAGTGCAAATAATATTATGAAGAAAATTCATTATAATACACAGAAAATTCAGAAACAGAAGTACTGTCCAATAGACCCACGGTAATTTTTTTTTAGGAATGAACAAAAAGATTCAAATGGAATAAGATCTTTTTAATTCAGTGACTGCGATTATATATATAACACGTCACCATAATCAAGTAAAGGGAACAATGTAGCAGATAAATGTCTCTTTTTTCACTCAGTGAACAAGATTTATTTCTATAATAGCAAAGCTACAGTAATCATTTTATAACATCTACATCAGATTAATGACAGGTAAAGTAAGCTAACAAGCTGCTCCATGTTAGCTTTGATCTTCATGTTACTGTCCCAATCAAAGCATCTTTATAACAGCAATGATCGCTACAGCAACAAGCTGCTCCATGTTAGCTTTGATCTTCATGTTACTGTCCCGATCAAAGCATCTATATAACAGCAATGATCGCTACAAATACTAAGGAAAATAAAGATAGTCAATGCGACACATTGTGGTCTCAGTCTTACCTTATGAAATCGCGCTGATTATCAGTGAAACACATCTTCACCTCCCGAATTTTCTATGTAAAAGCATGTAGCCGGAAGTAAAGATACCCTGCTCCGCTTCAAAACGGAAGTTGAGTGACGTCATGTGAAAAGGGTCTATTAAGCTAATCTCGGGGCGACGGTTGCACAGGAGCGAAGAAGTTCGTCCTGTAACCGGAGGGTTGGCAGTTGGACCCCCGCTCTGACCGCCTCAGTGATCGTGTCCCTGGGCAAGACTCTTCACCCGCGTTGCCTGTTGCTGGCGGTCAGAGGGCCTGCTGGCGCCAATGCATGGCAGCCTTACATCTGTCAGCCTGCCCCAGGGAAGCTGTGGCCACAGCACTTTGGAGTGTCGCTCTATAAAAAGAATATAAAAGACTTCATACTCTGCACAACAATTTATACCGTATTTAGTGTGTTTATTCATTAAAGACAATGTAACATTAAACAAATGTTAAAGAAGCATTATTATAACTGTATTAATCAAAATGTTATATTATTTTAATTGTTAATTAATTATGAGTTGCATTTCTTTTTTAGATCAATGCAATCAGGCAGTTTTGTATTTCTATTTTTATCATTTTGACTAGGATCATTTTACTCAAGGTTGTCATAGTCTCAGAATCTGACACCAGCCCATGCCTATTCCACAGGCCAAAAAAACAAAAAAAAACAAACATTTGCTACTAATGGGACGTAATTTAAAACAATTTTAGTCCTATTAATTAAAGCGGTAAATGGCCCTCGCACCTCAGCTCCGCTCCGGCATGTGTCACCACTGCGGGTGTCCCGCATTGCCACCTCATCGCCCTTCAGCAAGCCTGCTACTCAATTTTGCAAGTCGCCATCAGGCGCTACTGTAAACAAGCCTTGATATTATGTTCATTCAGGCTCAGTTCAGCACTGGTGAGAAGTCTTCAAAATTCATCCACAATCTGACCTTCTTGTAGTCACTTCCTGTTTGGTGGTAAAGGATTGATGAAGACTTCCTGTAATAGTTTTAAATATGTCATGTGAAATTAGAACCTGCGATTAGACAAAGTTTGAAAGATCTATAGACCCTCATGGGGGGTTATTCACCACAGAAACCTGTGACTTTGTTCTCGGTCGGTGCAGCTAAAGTGATGTCATTCATTTACCATGCCAATGTGTTGAACAGTAGAAGCACACAAACTTTGGTGTGTATCTGGTAATGTATCAGAGAGGAAACAAGCTGCTTGAAACTTTCTAAGGGGCGCAATTGATTCAAAGTCATACTTGACCAAACTGACCTTTTCATAGATTGATATATAATGTTCATATGCAGTATTGAGCAAATCGGATGATGCATGTGTTATTTAGAGCCAACACAATGCAAAAAGAGTGCTCTCCAAATTCACAACACTGCCTTCGTCATACGGTCCAGCCAACAGTTACTGTTCAGATTAGGATTCAAAATCACATTGTTCTGTTTTACAACAAACAGCTTTAAATTTATTTATTTGTCAGAATGTAAAAGGTGGGCATCCACCAGAAGGATAGGTCCTGAGAAATGACATATCTGTATCAGAGTTTATAATCTTCAGACAAAACATGGCTTGGGGCTTCCCACTTATTTTAATGATAATTTCAAGGGGGCGCTGTGGAGGTATCTCTTTTCGACTTTTTGCAAAAGCTTTAAACCTTTTAGTCTAGGCCACCAAAAAGCCAACTCATATGACAGCAGAATTAAAAAGACTCAGACTTCAAAATGGCCTTTGCAGCTCTTTCGCTGCTCAGGCCTAAACAGAGGCTATTTTAGCAACATTTGATACAATAGACCAGTTCATTGTTATTGTTTTGAGGCGGGTTTTTCGCGCATGCGCGCCGGACTGGTAGGCAAAAGGCGAACACAATGGCGGACGCAAACAGAGAAACTGACGAGTTCTCCGCGTATTTTTCTTCTTTAGATAACGTACTACAAGATCGTTTTAAGAGTAAGTTGATGGTATCAGATTACCAGATCCACACAGCAAAAGCCTTAAGGGACGGAGCGAGTCTGTGAAATGCTGGCCAAGCGCTCCGTACCATGACATATACAGCTGCCTTATAAACATGGCAGGCCAGTACAGACAGAGAGCACGAAAGCCATGAAACCACTGGACGGCTACAATTATTTTAAATCGGGAAAAAGGCTCCAGCAACGCCCGCGACGCCATGAGGGATTAATCGGTCAGAAAATGGATGGATGGATGGATGGATGTTCAGACATGTTTGTGCAACAGCACAAAGCGGCGTCGGACACAGGCCGCGTCTCAGCAGAGGCCCGGTAGGTTAAAAAAAAAAAAATTTCACTACGGATTATTTAGGTGTTTTTGTCTTGTTAAAATGGGTGGGGGTGTCGGCGACATTGCAGCGTAAACACAGAAGTACTAGCGCCCGTGAACCGGGACGTAATGGCAGCAGCAGCTGCTGTAGCCCCTGCTGCTAGCTGCTGCTAGCCGCCCCGGCCCAGCTACACGGGCCGGGCCGGGGCGCCGGCCCGTGTAGCCGGCGGCGCCGGCCCGTGTAGTGTTTACGCAGCAGCCGCTGGCTGCTGCCGCTGCCCGTGAACTGGCAGAGCAGCCGCTGCCTGCTCCGCCGCTGCTGCTTGGCTGCTGCTGCTTGGCTGCTGCTGCTACCGCTTCTCCGGCCCGTGTAGCGATCTGTGTACCCTCCGCCGCTATTTAAGTAGAACAATGACTAGAGCAGAATTAAGTTGTATTTACCGGAGATGAAGTGTAGACTGCGAATTCTCTCGTAGTATGATTGCTCCCTCAGTCCATTGGGAGTGTCTGCCTGCGCTCTTTTCATTGAAAATATCCATTTCTTTCTTCGTCCTTCCTCCTTTGGAAAACGACAGAAACGTACATCCAACGATTTGGAATGCCTCTCTGTGCAACCGGGAGCACAACAAGTCGTAGGCATTGCTTAGATTCCATAAATAAACGAAGTAAAAGTACGCTCTAAATCACCCGTTTTGTCATGTAGTAGACGAGAACAGTACTGTTTTCTGCCTACCAGCGGGACCCGGATGTAGCGCTGACGTCACGCGGGACGTCACACGTGAACTACCCTATAAGCCAAGTTTCTCAGTCAGATAAATTTCAGACGACGCCTGAATCAATGTACAGAAATAAACCTTCTATGAAAAGATCTGGTTGTGTTTTCATGCAGTGGTTCATTCAACAGATCCAGACACATTAAAATTACCTTCCAAGTAAACCAGCAGTTTTACACTTCATAGTCTTCTCCATCATCCCACTATGTTGGGAAATTTGAATTCTGTGATGCGCAGCTTTCCATAACAGCCATTTAACTTTGCACAGTCATTACAGCCCCTGCAGTGTACTGTTTAGGTTTACATCCTCAGCGTGAAATGTATTTTTCTCATTATGCCTCCCCCCCATGCTGAATGCTGCCTAATTACCCAAAATTGAGAAATAAAGTAAAACAAACAAGCCAAAAGAACAACAAACAAGGTTCTGGATCAAAAGTGTGCATGTCTACGCTGACAGAGTGTGATCACATTTTCTGCCATTTGTTTCCTGATCTTGTCAGGATGTCTCATGTCAGCACATTTCTGCATTCACTTGCACTTAGCCATCTGGTATTTAGTTAATTAAACACAAGTTCAGATGGAATATGTGTTAACAATCCACAATGTGCTTAAATACCTTATTTTTTCGAAGGCATTGATTTTTTTTCCAGACGAATATACCTACGGCTATTAATAAAGTAACCTTGAACATTGGATTTTTTTCTGTGACTAATTAATGAAAATTAAGCTAGCTTTCACAAATGGAATGGGTTTCATAAAAGGTCTCCAGCTAAAGCACGCATCCAGGGCTAGTTATATTAGTCAACAGACAGACAAAGCTACATGGCGACAGTGACTTGGCAGTGCTTCAGGAGGCAGAATTAGAATCATTTTGCCATGTTAATGTCACAAGACCTCAAGCCACGAGATCTTATGTGGCTGTTTTGGTTTAAATCACAAAAAAATTATAGGCAAATTGGTTATTAATGCTGAATAAAATAGGGTTTTATATCACTGTTTCGTTTGATCTAACCAAAGGTTGTCCCGATAAGTAAATGTATTTTAATTTGACATTCTCTGATCTAAGCCCGGTCAAGCATCTAATCAGGTTAATCTTTATGCTACTAATACTAAGAATTTGTTTCCAGGCTCTCGGTATCTTTTAATTCAGAGGCTTGATTCCTTTCCAGCATTTTGCACACTTTCAGAGTCATCCCAAACATAACTAATCCCAATTTCCGTTTTGAATTTCATTCGTAACGTGTTTTCCTCTCAGAATAAAAAAAAAAACACAATAACAAACTTCCTTAATAATCTCAAGTTTATGATAATAAGGTCTGGGAGGGTTGATGGTCATTTTATTCCTTACATCTCCAACTTTGGCTTCCTTATGTCAAAGTAGCCTCATAATGCAATGCTCCTTCTCCTAAATGCCCATACTCCAGTTGCATGTGTCATCTTTCTAACACTTTTTTGTTTTTATTTTATTTTTTTGGACACTTTTGTGTATGAGATGAAAACAAGTTTGGCAGCATAGAGCCCCAAACAGCAGAATATACATTATTAAAACTGGCTTTAAGGCTTGTGGGACCAAAGCTGACTGCTCTTAATACATTCGCCTTAAGTACTCTCATTTAATATGGAACAAAATGAAACATTTGACCAGAAGTTATTCCTGGACTGAACATTTCTGACAGGGAATCTGCGTGGTCCGATTATAGTCAGACCTGAGGAAAGCTCAGAGTTCCAATTACCTTTTCGCCGCTTGGCATGCCAAAAACACTGAGACATTGTGCCTCGTTACGTCTGAGCTCAGCAGTTGTCAGTCACTCTGGCGAATGATTACACGTTATAAAGGTGTTCCATTAAAACCCGACCAGTTGGCCGTCAACGGCAGATCTGTGGCAGTGGAGGGGAACCTTTTATTAAAAGAAAAAAAAAGACAAAAGTCCTTATTAGGCCTTTATTTCCCTGGAACATCCCGATCATAACAAGTTTCTGTTGAGTGCAAATCCTTTCAGAGCTGCTGCCTTGTAGGGCTTTTCCCCAGCTGTCAGAAGAGGCTTAAGTGGTTATTCTGCCAGTGGGATCAGTTTTGCACGAGGATTGGTGCTGAAGTGCGTTTAAGAGAACATAGACAACATTTCGGACTCAACACAAAAGCCAACCGAAAAGAATAAAAAAAAAAAAACACGTTCAAGCCCTGAGACTAACACGGAATTCATTCCTAATCCAATAGATTGAAGGAAGGCTGTTTCTGCCATGACGACATATTTTTCTTTTTCTTTTTAATGGTGTGCATATTATTGGCAGAGAGAAGGTGCAGTTTGCTTTATGTTGTGTGTTTTTCTGAAGGGTCTAACAGGCAGAAAATATCCTGCTCCGGCGTCTAAATACGGCAAGGATAAATTTGTTCAGTCAGATTACTCACTACGTGCTTTATGCTCCCTCCTGCTCAGGATTATGGCAAGCATAAAATGAAACCGCGTTATTTCTGACATGCCAAACACACGCCGCAGCGAGCGGAGGAAGAAGGTATTTTGTCACGACGTTTTTCCGGCTCCTGTCAAGGCTTTGTGGCGTTAACTGGAAAGGTTTTTTTTTCGTCTGGCCATTTAAAAGAGAAATGAGTGGGAAGACAATTAGACCCACTTTCTGCCTGTCATTGTTTGACAGACGGGTGTTTTTTTTTTCTTTTTCTTTTATTATTATCATTTCTGTTGTGTCTTCAATCAACACAGCACGACCTCGCCCACCTATGCACAGGGGAGGAGGGATTCGGGTTGCCATGGTAAGGGTCATCCTGACTTCGCCCTGATGGATAGCAGCAATTCGGCAGCTGAAGAGGAGTTAAGCTGGGCACCATGGCAACAGGCCACAGACAGATAGCAAGGGGTGGATGCGTGAGGTTGTTTTACCGGTCTGACTCAGCTGCTGTGAAAAGTGTAGGTTTAGGACTGTTGGTTCAATATCACACTTGGAAATTGCTGTTTTCGTGCAGAGGGCAACCGCGGTGCCTTAAAACATCTCACTTCCCCGCATGATCCCTGAAAAAATGTCCTCCCGAATTTCTCCACCGAGCAGGAAGTAAGCGGCTGTGTCGCTTATGAGGATCATCACGTCCGGATTTCCAAATCCACCCCCCGCCCCCCCCTCCCACAGGTGTGCTGGCTTATGCTGCCACAAAAATCGCGCCTCTGGTATTAATACATTTAAACCAATTATATGCTGTGAATCTTCAGCCAACACTTCTCCTACCTGTGAAACGCTCATGTGGGCTGACAGCCTGTGCTGCATGCAGCTCTGTGTTGTCCGGGGATGTGGGGGGGGGGGGGGGGGGTTGCAAAGAGAGAGAGAGATGTTCCTCTGAAGCCCAGCCCCATCTTTTATTTATGACCCACAGGAAGTCCTTCAGCTTGTCCTCTAGATGATACCCAGGAAGTAAGCAGAATGGCGCAGCTATCAGGACGCAAGTCAGTCTGACCAGTCCCTGAAAGTGAAATGGGGCGTGGCTCGGCAGGAGGCAGGGTTGCTATTTCTGGTTTAGCATTTGGTTTGTTTTTTTCACACTTATGAACATGTCACTTTTTCTCTCCTTGGTTTTTCCATTTTTTTGCCTTACTTTTCCCCCCTTTCACACTCTTCTCTTCTTCTTCCTGTTTTTTTTTTTCCAGCTCCACCGAGGTTTACCAAAATTCCCACGGACCAGACCGGCGTGTCGGGGGGTGTGGCATCATTTGTGTGCCAGGCCACTGGCAACCCCAAGCCTGTAGTCTACTGGAACAAGAAGGGCAAGAAGGTCAACTCCCAGCGTATCGAGGTGGTTGTCACAATGCACAATGTTGAACTCCCACATTCTCTAATATTTACAATACTCCCATGAATAAATAGACATTAATTCATAAATATATCTGCATGAATAGGCTGCATTAAATATGTTTGGTGTTAAAAACCAATAAGTCTCACAATATATCAACATCAGTGCGCCTAGAGAATAAGTTATAATTCTTCACAATTATCTCCATATTGTTTTAAAGATAAATTAGGAGATTTGTGCATATTTATCAGATTAGAGTTTATCTGAGATCAATCAAGAATAATCCCATTACAACTCTGATTAAAAAAAAAAAAATCAATGTGGTCCAGTTATAGAATCGAGACCAAAATTTGCCACTAATTTACTCCTACTATGAAGTACTTAGTAACGATTTACCGATTAGAAGTAAATAGGACAAACAGAATTATAAAAACAAAGATGCTAAACTAAATCTTTTTTAAAGCTACAGCTGCAGAATCAAAGGGAAAGCTTTATACCTCGGGAATTTGAATCTACAATTGAGCAAAGACTGTTTCAGTCTCTCCAGGGTTTAAAAAGAGGTTTTGGATTTACGTTATTCTGAGAAGATTAAGAGGAGAATAAGAGGAGTAACTTAAAGTTATGGAACCACCTTTGATCCATGGATTAGTAACCAGGCGACGCGTTGAAAGAAACCTACTAAATGATGCTGAGCACGGACTTTGGAGAAAAAAAAATAAAACATGAGGTGTTGGGGAGGGAATTTTTCCACAAAATAAGACAAACTAGCAAACGCTGATTAAAAAAAATAGATATATTCCATCTGAAAATGACTGACTCGTGGCCCAGTTTGGTGGGTTTTCTGGTTCTCTGACTGAGTTGAAACCCAGTTCACCAGGATCGATGCACCTCCAGGTTAAGCCATGGTAGGAGGGGCTGATTGCTTTCACTTTATTTTAATACTACAAACTGTTAAAAGTGGAATATTTAGCAGCAAGGAAATTTTATAACTGGATGTAGCACCTGAGGGTGATTCATTCTTTGATAAGTGTTTGTAGAAGTAGTATGCGTCAGGTGCTGGACTTTTATACGGCTTTGGCCTTGAAAGTGATTGGAACGCGTGAATGCAGTGATCTGGAAAGGTCACTTAATACTTTTAGTAATATAACCATACGTGACATTAGTCAGGAAATAAAAAGATGCCATTAATTATTTTCCTTAAATTAGTGGGATACGAAATGCCAACGATCTTCTACTTCCGCAGAACACTGTCCTAATACTCTGCCATTTTTACAAATTTGGAATGAGCAACATCTTTGCAGATCATGCACTGCTTCCCCAACGGGCTCTTGTTACCGTTCTGCAGCTCTTATGTGCCACGTCTACACTTCAGCTAATTGAAAAGTTGAGGTTGTGGAATGCAGAGATGCTCTCATGTTTTTATTCAGTAAACATGAAGCGAGTTCCTTTTGCTTGATTAGGATTCTGAGATGGTTCTGACTAAAGCAGAAAATAAATAAATCAAAACCTTGCAGCATCCTAAGGAATATTTTTTCCCCTCTTACCTTGAATGACTCATGTATTTTGCATGTAACAGGTCTGCAGTTATGAAGCCCAGTGACGTTACATCTGAACAGATTTATACCTGATCCAAGCCTTTTTTTTCTTAAAATATTGTCTGCATCCTAATGGAGATACTTTCCAATGATTCTTAACAAACGGATTGCTTGCCATGCCTTAATCAAAGGAAACGTAATGGTTTTGTCATTTTTCAGCAGTATTTTTAACAGATTTGTTAATGTTTTACAAAGTAGTGCAACTTGCTCCATTAGTCTCTATGCATGCTTGGTACATGCTATCTGTTTTTCATTTCTGCATTAGATTTACAATGCAGGTTGTCCTCTCTTCTACCATCTCCCATAACCCCCCCCCCCCCTCCCCTGCACACACACACACACGCACAATTGGCACATTGAAAGCTGTTCGTTGCAATACACCATCAGCCTCTGTTGTATCCGATTTGTGTCACGGTGACATTTGAAGAAGAAGTGTTGTTGTTTTTTTTAAATAATTCCCCAGCAACTACCTGCTATGCATTTCATACTGCTGCATAAACAGTCTGCTCTCCAGTGTTTTCAGATGTCAAAAACCTCTATTGGCACTAGCATTCTAATTTAACATATGCCAGGTATACGGCACATAGATGCCACAAGCTTTTTGCATATGCTATTCGGACGTCCCTGCGATGACCTCACAAAAACATAACTTATATATGTTATGCATATATCTGCATACAATACAACCAACTTAAGGTTTATTTATTCAATTTTGACCCACATAAAATTTTTAAACATGTGAACATACTAGCAAGATAGTGGGTCTACAGCTTTAAAGGCGGTAAGGTAATTGGTCCTTTGAACTAAATCAATCCAAGACTAAACACGATGATGGAGATAAAAATGAACTTTTACAGTAGTAAATTGTGGTATATTTTTTGTGATTTCATGATCTTGTTTACATCCTGGTATCTTCATATAGTAAATCAGAAAAGACTCCCTGGCTTCTGCTGTGTGCCAGCTTCCCAACTTCTACTAGTATCATTACAGACATTATCCTTCAAAATCCAAATCAGTTTGCTTAACATACATTTATGTAACATGCTAGAACCATTTTTACGTGTAGATCCTCCTTTCCTTGCAGTTTGAGAATTAGACTGTCATATAACCTCTGGGTTTTACAGCTTTTTACTTAATAGCTGTTTGTATTTGCCCCTGAGTGTGCCTGAGAATCAGTTCTTCAAAGACACAGCAGCATCTCAGACTGAAGGATACAAAGCAGAACCACAGCAATGAGAAAATGTTATCACAGGCTTTATATGAGGTTTACTGTTTATTTCCTGGGTTGCCTTGACCATTTTTTTTGGTCATCATAAACTAGGAAGCATTCTGTTAAAGAGACAGACCTGTAGAGTGGTAATTGGTAACCTTTGCTGGTCCGGTTAAATTAATCATTTTATGCTTTGAACAGAATGAGGCTCGCAGTGTAATCCAGCTGCTAAAGTAAACTAATGACTCCATGACTTCAGCATGACAGATTAAGGAGAGTGATATCAATTTTCTCAGCTACCCTCTGGCAAAAAGTGTTAATAAGCTGCCCTTTGTGTTTTAAAATAATGATTAGAACACAGCAATTAAAATATGCACCTTTTTTTAATTCACATGAAATGATAGCAAGCTTTAATTGTCACACATTGGTGAGAAGCTTAATGCTGCAAACAAGAATAATGCAGGAAATGTTACATTTCAAGATAAGTCGACGTCTAGCAGTAAAATTATGGTGGAATGGGACTTCATTGATTGTTAAAGGCTTAATTTCAGCATATTGTTGGTGCACACTACTGACCAGCCTCTGGAGCATATTTGCAGGTACATAAATTATCTTAATAAAATCAAGGGGCTCAGGAAATTGCCTGTGATTACTGTCATAGTAGCGCTGTAAAAGCACGATACTCCAAAATGCTGACGCAGTTTAGATCAGAACAAAACGGGGTTCCTTTTGTGCTGTTAGAGTTTTAAAGGCTTACTCGGCTGTGACTAAAGTATCTTACTCTGTAAATCCTGTGGCTGTCCAGACCATAGAGTTTGATGAAGGTGCCGGAGCCGTGCTGAGGATCCAGCCTCTCAGAGCTCCTCGGGATGAGAACGTCTACGAGTGCGTGGCACGCAACAACCAAGGAGACATCGCCATCACCGCAAAGCTGGCCATTATCAGAGGTAAACACACACATAAAGACACGGACAGACTCCTCTTTCAGCGTGACTCGCGTGTCCTCTTCGTGCCGCAGCCGCCGTTCCTTGCTCCGCTGGGCTGGAGGTTGTAGATGTGACAATGGACAACGCCACGCCCCACCTTGCACATCGGGCTGCAGCGCGCTGTTCTTTTTATAGTCCTTTGGAGTGCAACCGAGCATGAACTGGCCGCAGTGAAGGCCAGCTAGTCCGTTGTCTCTGGGGCATTTTAGCATTCCAGCTTGCTGTAATCATTCCACTTCCTGGCCGGAGCGAGGGTGATAATCTAATGTTGACTGTCTCCTTGCAGGGAAACCTTTCTAAGGCTTTGCCCCACTAAGTTGTGTGCTCAAGTTGCCACATCTGGCCATTAGCCTGGAACCTGAGCACTGGCCAGTCGCCCAGCACAGCTGGACTGGGAGAAGAAAGAGGATGCCTTCTCAGGCAGTTGCTTAAATAAGAAGAATCATCGGATTATGCTTTGCTTTGGCAAGCGAGCCTTTATTGCCAGGAGTAATTCAGTAGGGGAGGAGAATATGCGGGAGCTGGTCAAGGAGAGGTGTGAGGCGGTAGGATGGAGGGATGAGGAGGTGGGAGTGAGCTGAGCAAACCAAGAAGATTGTGAGAAACAATAGAAATGAAATGGGATGTCAAAAGAGATCGGGTTGGGGGGTTGTGGAAGATGGATGAGGATTGTGCAGTTGGCAGGGCTATGTAGTAAGCAGAAGGCTGGTAGCCCAGGGAATAGACTCCTGTCCATATGTTACCGGGCCCATCATCTCTGCACACATAGCCCCAATCTAAAGCACATTACCGCAGAAACTGCACTTCTAGGGTCAGCCTCTATGTGTGTGTGTGTGTGTGTGTGTGTGTGTGTGTGTGTGTTTGTTTGTGTGTGTGTCCTACTTTAGTTGTATAAGGTTTTTATTCCTCGTAGCTTCTTTTCTCTTACCATGATGACACTGACTATGACAATACTCTGCCTTTGATAACATGGTGCAGGGTATCATTAAATGAAGTAGTATTTACTTTATTCAGAGCCATTAAACCGTAAAAGCCATAAAACTCTTTCTGAATCATCTGCCTGCAGACTCCAAGTGAGCTCATGATTGTAGTAGACACTAGACAAGAAAAGAAATACCTTGATTGTCTCACACAAAGGAAATTTGGGCATGACAGTTGCAAAAACACAGAGTTACACACAAGTAACCCGACTCTCGCCAGATGGATTTCGTTCCACATCTGGGATTGCTCCATTGGAGATGCATTTCTGTAGGAGGGGCCTTATCAAAGATCCTTGCATATTATTGGATAAAGCACTTGTCCATCATCCTAACTGACGTGCTACTTCAACCACTCACATCGAAACCAACCTGTGACGCTGACGAGAGTGACGCAGGGAAAACCAAAACAGAATAGCCGCCATCATGGATATAGCGCAATGTTTTACCCATATTTTTCGGACCAGAAGGAGCATTGAATATTCTTCCCATGTCACTCCGCCCCTCTGCAGACACCCATGCTACCTGAGCGGGAGAGCTACCCATCTCTGTCGGGAGGGCGGTTTTTAAGTACAGTATCTCGGACTTTTGATCACAGCAAAATTATTTTTATGCAGGTTAAAGCCAGGCTATAGCCAGGCGCTGAGCAGTTTTTCCCTCCTGTTTCTCTGCCACAGAAAGCGAGCCTGCTCCGCGCGCGTGCACATACAGAGTGGCAAAACTGTTAAAAATGAACTCAAAACGGCAAAAACATCCAGCCAAGATTTTAACTTTTGATATCTGTTATGTGCAAATATTCCCCACCAACTTAGTAAACCCTTTAGGGTGACTTTTCAGGGGTGACGAACATGATCCAGTCAGCAGGAAATCACAGACTGTTTAGCCGAGGAATAACGCAGCCGCAGCTGCCGTAACTCTGCAGTCTTCCCTTTCTAGGCTCGTCTGTCAGCGGGTCTCTGCCGCTCCAGACAAGTCCGAGCAGAATCAAAACCGGCTCATAATCCTGATGAACTGACTGCACAGATGAAGTTTGGAGGTGTACTTTCTCGCCTAAAATCATCTTAAAACAACTTTTAGTCATAAATTATGGCTAATAAAATTGATAGGTCTGTAAACTCCTCATCTCCTTACTTCACCTTTGAGGTGGACAGTTTTCTTACTGCACACAACCCCGCTCCCTCACCAAGCCCCGAGAAAGCAGAGAAGTACTGGGTCGGTTAGGGGACCAAAGCCCTAGAAAAGGAAAGCACTAAATGAAATTAGTCGGGTAAATGTGTATGGAAACGCTACCCGTGAATTGCAAAGCCCCGGGCTTTTGAGTAGCAATGGAAAGGGGGGTATTGTTGCTGCTTGCTTCCTCACTGCGAGCGGCCGTTGTTGTTGGAATCCAAACAGTCGCTTCTCTGATATGTCGCATTTACGAAAATCCAGCCCGGCAATTCTGATTGGCTTGTTTATTTTATGTGGTATTGAAATCCATCCTAATGGCAGCGAGTCCAGATGGATGTTGGGAGATCCGTGGAGCTCGGCAGAACTACATCCATCTGGCGAGAGTCAGGTTAACGCACTAGATCAGCAATAAAAAGCAAGCTAATCTAAAGTTAAGTTCCAAAGCAAAAGACAATTAACTTATCAGTGAGGCAAAAATGAAAATAAATAGAAAGTATGTGTTGGACATTTGTTGATAGTAATTGTGATATTTAGGTACTATTACCTTGGAAAAATGCCAAATCTTTCTATGTTTGTTTTCACAAATCAAAAACTGTGTTTGAAAGAATCTGTCATCAGTACAGGATATTCCAGTCAGTTACAGTGATCTCAGAAAACCTAGCCAAACCCATTATGGAAGACAAGCAATGAACGCAACTACTGTCACACATGCAGGATTATCAGAGAAACCAAGTCTCAAAAGCATTTTCTGAGTGAGGATAGAGGTATCCTTGAGGAAAAGACAAAATATATGGTTGGCTTAGAACAGGGGTGTCAAACTCATTTTGGTCCGAGGACCACGTACATCTTAATCTGATCTCAGTAAAGTCATTACAAAAGTACATAGAACAAAAAAAAACTGGACTTACTATTGATTTTTATATTAAATTAATTTCCCTTTTACTAAATACATTATGAACAACTTGAGTTTTTAAGAAAGGTATGTGCAATTTCAACAACACTTTTACTCGGTTAAACATTTATTTAAGTGCATTATGCATAAAAACCGACCGCAGTGATTGTACAATGTTGCAAAACATTTAGTCCGTTTTTGGAACTTAAAAACACTGTCCTGCAAGTTAAAATACATCAAACACATAAAGATTTAGAAATAAAATTTAATTTGTTAATTTAATGCATAAAATGTATACATGAAAAAAAGTACATAACATTACTACAGCAAACATTCAAAGCTGTTTACTTTTATAGGGCAGCGTTGAAAGCAGCATTCCTTAGTATTTAGTTTTACTCAGTATTTGCCCCTGAAACATGGCATCTTTTAGCTTGCATAAGTCCATCAATATAAGGCATCATATACTGAATAGCAGCCAATTTCAGATTCTCATTTAAGTGCTTATATGTGAGGTTTAAGTGCAGCTTTGATTTATTAATTTTCATCAGCATGACACATTTCCCACAAAGGTAGGTAGTCCCAAACATGGACAACATTTTTGCAGCCATTGATGTCAATTTAGGATAGCTTGGTAGGAGATCCTTATGAATTGTGTCCATGCCCACTATTATAATTATGTCCTTCAATTCTACATCACACTGCAAAATCAATGATTTCAAGTTGCATATCAACGGGTACATCAGAAGCTCTGACTGTGAATGGTGAGCGAAAAACTGAGAATTCTGTCTCGAGTTCCCTAAATACCTGAAATCGTTTCTCAAACTCCCTCACTAACCGTGAAATCGTGTTTTTGTAACGTTTCATGTCAGGATTAAAGCTTGCTGCGCACACATCTCTTAGACAAGGAAAATGAGCAGGGTCCTCGCTTGCCATCTGCGTCTCCCATAACATGAGCTTTAACTTGAATGCATATATGCTGTCATAATACTGTGTTACAATAATATTTTTTGCGTCCTTGCAGCATTTTGTTCAGATTATTCAACTACCCTGTAATATCAACCATAAATGCAAGGTCCTGCAGCCATAGCAGGCACTGTAATTCCTTAACAGGTTTTCATTTTTTTCTCCATGAATTGTCCAATTTCCCCACTTTTAGATCAAAGAAGCGCTTCAGTGCAGCACCTCTGCTTAACCATCTACCTTCAGTGCGGTATGGCAGACCATGGGCAATGTTGTATTCACTGAGAAGACTGTCAAACTGACAATGATTGAGAGCTCTGGCTCGGATGAACTATACAGTTCGGACAACCACCTCAGTGCCGTGATCCATTTTTAACGACTTGCAGCATAACACATCCTGATACAAAATACAATCAAATGGCCAGAAATCACCCCGTTATTTGCGGCTTGTACTTTCTCTCTAAACTTTGTCACAACAGCTGCCTTTTTCCCGATCATTGACGGCGCACCATCAGTAGCCAGGCTTACGGCGCGGGACCAGTCCACCCCGACTCTGTCCAGCGCTCCAACGATGGAGCGGAAAATGTCCTTAGCTGTCGTGGCGTCGGTCATAGGCACCAACTCGAGAAACTTCTCTGTGACAGGCTGGCTATTCAGCTCCACGAATGAATATGGCCAGTTGAGCGACGTCTGCCATATTGGTACTCCCATCAATTGCAACAGAAAATACTAGAAATGACTCCGCTTTGTGTTTCAGCTGGCTCTCCAAATCTGCCGATAGTTCCGAAATCCTGTCTGCCACAGTATTTCTCGTGAAGCTAATATTGGCAAAAGCTTGTCGCTTCTCAGGACACACAATTCCGGCAGCCCTCAGCATACAGTTTTTGACGAACTCTCTCTCTCTCACAGCTCGGCTTTGATGCTAACGCTATTTGGCTAGAGATTAGGTAGCTGGCTTTCACAGCAGCATCACTGGCCTCTCGGCTTCAGGTGAAAACAGATTGCTGTTTCCTCAGACCCGCCAACTTTTCATGTATCTTCTGTTTTCTCAGTTTTCCGTGCAAGCTGTTGTATTTTTCCACATGCTGAGTTTCATAGTGACACCGAATATTATATTCCTTAAGCACCGAAGCTTGCTGCGAGCACAGCAGGCACATGGGTTTTCAATTCACCTCTGTGAACATATATGAAGAAGTTAAAAATCCAACACTCTGTGTCTACTTTTCTCTTTTTTGACAAAGACATTTCCTTGGTGAGGGGACCAGGGCCAACAGAAAAAGCAGCTAAAGAAATAGAACCAAATACAGCTTACAGAACCTGAAGCTCGGTACCATCTGCTGTTAGTTCTGACACAGTGTTGCATCATGTTCTCTGCTCTGATTAAAACAAAGCACTAGTATAAGAACTGCATATTTTCAATAAAATGATGTTGATTGTTTTTTTTATCTAAAATCATTATTGAACAATGATGATGCATTTATCCCCCGGGCCGGACTAAACCTCTTGGCAGGCCGGCTCTGGCCCACGGGCCCTACGTTTGAAACCCATAATAGACACCAATAAACAAATACAGTACAAATTATGAGTATTTGGGTGCCAGACATTTCACACATCAATATGGAGAACTACTGTTGTGGAAATGCACAAAAACTAATTAGGTAAGAAGCAACTCAGGGCTTTTCCGAAAGAAAGACATGAATAGAAATGGCGAGGTACGAAATGGTGGTGATTGTATTTAACTAGAGCTAGGAGTCAAAGTCTGCAAGCTTTGAAGTATTAAATCTAGAATTTGTTGAATATGTTTGCACATGCTTTTAAAAACCTACAGGCTTACAGCCTCTACCCTGCTGCTCTTCCTGTTTGGTGAGCACAACTCAAAAGTTAGAAAAACTGAGACTTACTTTACTGGCAAAAAACAGACAACATACCTCCTACTAGCAGTGCACATGTGTGTGCTTTTGTAGCATAGGCAAGTATAGGTTGTCAATCTAAATCTAGTGGAGCTAGACCATAAGAAGAGTTACAATCGATGCAGCTGCTGTGCCATGCATGTTTTAATGTTGCAGACCACAGTTTTGCTCAAGTTTAAACTGGTATTGTTGTGCATCTTTGGTATAAGCATTATCTTCACTGCAACGGCCACCAAAATGATCGCAGCGCCCCTCTTTTATAAAAATTGCTTTCAGCGCCTGCTGTTGTCCTTTAAATGCCCCCCAGGGGCCCATACCGCCCTCGTTGAGAGACCCTATTTTATAATAATGTAATACTAATATAATAGTAACACAGACTAACCTGACACAAGGTGATACAAGCAGCTGTGGATATAGTGTGGTCTTGACTCTTGTAAATCCTCCCGTGCTGTCCTTGACAACTAGAAAGCCTTTGCTTTAATAATTGTTCTGTTTCCTAATACCGATTTGTGATGATGACCGGTAAATGTAAAAAAGTTTCTTCTCATCCCTTCATCTCTAATTGGCCCGAATTTGGATAGAAAAGCACTTTTGTGATATCGCTCCCACAGCAGTGTCTGCTCACCACTCCGCTCTGTATGTCCTCCAGAGTGGCAGACAGGAAATGAGCTGATGTACTATTGGAACCATTGCAGTTTTGTTCTTATACAACATATAATGCCACCCAAAAACAATAACACTCTCGCTCACTGTCTCTTGTTCCAACCTTCAGTTGTACTGTTTGTCAGCCCATCTGCAGGTCCCTTTGTTAATATTAGCAAGCATTTGACTTACCTGCCCAGAAGGAAAGTGCCAATGTGTGGCTTTTGAGCCCCTTTGCTTCTTTCCGCTCAAAAGCTTGACCTATGTTCACCCTCCTCTTGCTCCTGCTTTGGTCCACTTGAATCTGAGAAATGTAACAGCGAGAAGTAGAACAAGCCACACACACACACACACACACACACACACATATAAAAAAAAAAAATAATAATATATATATATATATATATATATATATATATATATATATATATATATATATATATATATATATATATAAGCTTCCGCTGTCACCCTCCTGGGTTTATTGTTACGTATGATGTTAGTAGAATGGCCTAAAGAGCCTCTTCATCCAGCAACAACATCACTCAGTGTTATTTCCCTAGGTTTTCTGCCTAGAATGGTTACTAATCATTTGTAAGAAGAGTTTCACATCTGTACACCAACGACTAAGAACATTTTAAGCAGTCATTCAGGCTAAATTTAGAAAGAGTGACCATTATTAGCGATGGACGTAAATAAATAAAAGTTTTAAATAAATAAAAGTTTTAGGTCTGTAAAACAAAACTATAAATACTAAAAAGGCAGTTCAATGAAAATATTAAATGCAATTAAGCAAGTGAATTAATGCTATTCATCTGCTCTGAGATGGGGATTTTTCCCTAGGATATAATTCAGTTTTACTTTAAGGGTGTCCATGTTGCATACTGAAGTAGGGAAGGGTTTCCAGAGAAAAGGGGGCAGAAGACTAAAAACTCTACATCCTTCTCCTGTGCTGGAAATTACTGCGAATTACAAGTGAAGCCACATCTTGAGAGCAAACATCTCTTGTAGAGTGGTAGGCATCAAGTCGGTCTTGAAAGTTCTACGCCGTTGAGGGCTTTACATGTTATCACAATATTTTTTTTACTGAATTCGTAATTTAATAGGAAGCAAGTGCATTAATGGCACTAATGGAGAAATATGATTTCGTTTTACAGCCCTCGTAAGATGCCCTGCTGTAGCGTCTTATATCAACTAAAGGATTTTTGATTGTTTGGACACCCAGCTACGATTGCAGTGGTTAAAGGCATAGTGGATGATCTGTATCAGCTTTGTGCTCCGAGGGGGATCACCTTTTCTATTGGTTGCCCCACATGGCAATCATTCTTTTTTTTCTTTTACTTTTTTTTTTCTTTTTTTTCTTTTACATGGCAATCATTCTCACGTAACGGCATTGTTCATGCTCGTTCCTTGTTAGTTTCCGCTTGCTGGCTACGCATGCGTACTTCTAGTGTTTATGTATACGGTTAGCTTAGGTGTTAGCCGTTCATTGTAGCACCAATGCTCTCACCATATACTTTGAAAATGCCTGAGAGTGGCTAGTTCTTTGCACATGTTGGATGTTGCTTATCATGGAGCCGTGCCATGTGAATGTAAATCTCTCACACACCACTCTCCCCTGTATACTCCCTGGTAAACTAGTCATCATTATCTGCCCACAGACTTCTCCGGCCTACTGCCTCCCTATTTACATTCTAAGGTGTCACAAAGACAGTATAGTCACAGCCTGCGCTCCCAGGATTTAATATCTTTCAGCGCCTCCTCAGTATTCACAGAGTTTGGGAGAAAAGGCCTTCTCCTACTCTGCTCCATCTTCCTGGAGTACGCTGCAGCAACAACTGAAATTGTGCGTTTCTAAGCACATTTTAAAGAAAATAGAAACCATCATTTAAACCCTGTTCTGTTTTTGTTGTTTGTTTTTTAAGTTTTGATTTTAACTCTGTGCCCCAGGATGTCCTTGGTGATCATTGTTTTGTTATTGTATTGTCTTATGGGTATGTTACAGATCTGTCTTGTAAACGAGATAGGCAGTCTCAACGAAATCACCGGTCTAAATAGAAGTAAATGAAAATAAACAAAATGCCTTCTCTGTGTGGCGAAAAAGGAGAGTTAAATTACAAGCTTTAGAGAGATTTCCACGATTCAACAAGCAGGATTAAATGACAGCAATAATCACTCCTCTGTGTTAGAAAATTAAACTGTAACAATAAGTGCTCACTTTTCAAGTCATACTGGACAGATGAATAAACTAAGATCTGAAATAATAGTCTGAGAAAATAAGTATTCTATTCTTTTCTTTTCGGTGTAATAAGAATAAACTGTAGTCATTTCATAAAGACACTAATTGAATGAACTGGTGTTCAGTTTTCTTATTCATCTTCCGTGTCTCCACATCCATATGCTGCTGTAGAGCTGATCCTACTCAGCAGTGTTTGGTTCCTGTCCTTGGTCCACTGGCTCTGCATCGGTGGAAAAACCCCTCAGTGTTTAAGTTATGTGAGAGAAGTGGAAATATAAACTCTGCACTTACATGTTGTGGTTTTGGCCTTCTAAGAAGATTTGGTCTGTCTGGGTCAAACTAACCTTTTTTTCTCCTGGGTGTAAGAACCATTTCAGTCAACTCCCGCATCATTTTTGTATTTTTCTGGGTCCACGTGACCAAGGAGATCTTTGCCACCTTTGTTCCGCCCAGAAACAGGAATTCCTGCTTTGCACACTGCGGATTCTGCCACCTCTTTGTCCCGACAGAAACGGCCTGAGAGAAATTTCTGTTTTTTGCGCGTCGTCTGTAAAGCTGCGCTTGCCCTTTAACGTCTTGTAGACGGCGGCGCACCGAACCACCCGCACAGCAGCAGCTTGGGCATGACGTCACTTGAGCGAAAGGCTGTTGCATTCTATGCGTCGCACCAGATAATTTAGGTAAAAATGTATAAGCTCACAAAAAGAAAGTAAAGCAGCTTTCTTTGAACCAGTCGTACTTCCTGTTACTGTTGAATTGCGTTGTTGCGGCTTTGTCAAGCTCCGGAGTTCTTTCCTCAGTAATTTTTACTGTAGCAGCCCAACACAACTTCCACTGTCCTTAATGTTTGCCCACAACGCAAACATTGATTATGCAATTGTTCTTTATTAGCATTAAAATGTCTATGAGAAAGGCAGCAAAGTGCTCCTCCTGCAGCCAACAGACTGTCCACTCCCAGAGGTCTACCGCGATGGGGAATAAAAATGCGAAGAAAACATTGTCCCTGCCAGGTCTTAGCAATACAGAAAAGGCTCCATTCAAAATAAAAGCCCACATATTTCAAATGATTAAACCCAAACCTGCACCAGTGGTAATCATTTTAGTGGCACGTGTTTTAAAGGGCTAATGCCAGTTGGGATTACCCCACATGTTGCTTCTTTTTTATTTTTTTTATTTTTTTTTTCACATCAATGCAATGTCCCCACCACGCTCCCTGGGCTTTAGGATCATTATCAGTAAGCTCTATATCAGCTGCAGCCATCAAGGACAGTGAAAAGCCATCCTGGTGGCTCAATTTATTGTTGGCAGGCAGAGTGTTTTTGCATGACAGCTGAAATATTTTAGCCTACACAACATCGGTCCAGGCAATTCGTTATGACTGCAATATTGTATGCATAATACTGTCATGTTTTAACGATGATGGCGACTGAACGTATTGTGCAGCTCCGGTTTATGTCTAAGCAGTCTGCCAAATCTAAAAAAAATATATATATTGGTTGAAATATATGTTTACATACATTTTAAGATAAATTTGCATCTTTATTTTTTTGTGTTTAACGACTTTTGGATTGCATCAAAGCAGATATTTAATCCAATGAGGATTCCAGTCTCAGGCCAGTAGCCAATATTAGATAGGGCTAGATCCAGTTCTACCTGTGATTTAAAACGAAAAAATATTCATTTTGAATGATTAAAGAAGGTAAAGTTTTAAAAATAATAATAAAAAAAAAACAGGAACATTTCACTTCCCGCCTCCAGCGGTTAATCCTAACAACTAGCGTGTGATTATGGGTCTTATGTGTGATCGTGTGAAGGTGCCTGATGCCTTTGGAGTCAGCAGTATTCTTCAGAATGGATCATGTCATCCAGAAGTGCTGTTAAGTGTAGACAATGCACAAAAATGTTGCTTGGGTCAGTCTTTGAAAGAAATGATTCATTGTGGAAAAGGCTCACTAACCACTGAGTTAGAAAGAAGGCTTTCCATTACTCCTCGAATGCCTTCCACTCCCGTCTTTTCATCTTCTGATGCATTTCATCTCGTCCTTTTTATGTCTGTTGACTGAGACTAATAGCAGAGCTGTGCTGCTGGACAAGTTTGCGGTCGGCCAAAGGAGGCTTGCTGCTGCTCCTTTAGGCTGCCTAATGGACAGAGATGTGTTAGGTGATGTTAGGTTGTTTTTTTTTTTTGTCTGTCCTTTTTTTGTCTGTCCTTTGTCCCACAACAGTATCAGTTCCTAATTTCTCCCCTTTTTTAATCATCTCGATTCCTCCTGATCCTCACTGTCTCTCATTTCTGTTTTTTTTTTTTTTTTTTTTTTTTACTCCCCCTGTTGCATTTTTCAAGCCCTGTGTTGCCTCCCCCCCCCCCACCCCTGCATCCTAACTGCTCTTTTCCCATGCATGCTGCGGCCGTGTTGCTCTGCCTTTAGGAGACCGAAAATATCCGCAGCTCTGCATGTTTGAAAACCTCTGGTGGGCGAGAGATCCTCATCACTGCAGTGCTTCGTTCGCGCTGCGTGCCTCCGACGGCCTTCACGAGGGCATGCCTGCGCGCGGGTGTGTCCGCGAATTTAAGGCACGTGGACTTCCTCCTTCGTCTCTGTGTGGGGAACGTGCGTGTTTCTGCCCAGTTAGTGCAGAGTAATCCTGATTATACTCACCTCCCGCTGTCCCATTTTAGGAGAAAAAGGGAGGTGAGGAACGGAGGAGGGAAAGGGATGAGCGAAAGAGAGAGAGAATGAGAGAAAGGGAACAGGAAGGAGAGATGTTCTGTCACCCCCCCACCCCGCCATGAACAGCAGAGTCACATCAGTGATACCCCCCCCCCCCCTCCTCTCCCATCAGGCCCCAGGCGTCAGCTGCATTGGCAGGCCGGCGGCTCAAACAGCATTTGAGTCTGAAAACAACAGAGAGTATCAACTCAGCTTGCAAGAGGATTATGCTCCTTCAGAGGAGAGCTGTCTCTTTCATCACATGCCCCCATCTTTACTCCGTTTCTTTTCTTTTCCTCCCCCCCCACCCCATCTCTATTCCTTTTCCAATTCTTCTCTGCTTTTTTGTCCAGCACCGTCCCCTCCTGTTGTACAAGTTTGTCCCTCGCTGCTAAAGCGGGCGCTCCGTACGGCCCGGCGCTTTGGCTTGTGACTGATCCACGAAGTCCAGAATCTGCATTGTGTTGTGATCCATTATCTTAGCGGTTTATTAGCATTTATAGTGCTCCCCTCAGCCCTCGTGCAGCCTTTGGGAGTCAGTGCATTACTGTCTCTGAAGACTGCTGAGTGCTGGCACATTAATCCTGAATCAGGCTGCCTAAGATCAGCTTTTATGCACATTTCCCTCTGAAAAAAAAAACCCTGAAATATGAATAGCCAACCTGTTTCTGAGCAGGGCGTGTGCGTGCGTGCACGCGCGCGCAAAGGCAGAAGGGAGGGTGGGATTACAAAGCGACACAGAGAAATAAAATCTGGATTCCTGTTTGTTTGTTTGCATCATATGCATTATGTGTTTGACTCACTGGGTGTGCGAGTGTGCGTTTTCCACAGCACAAAACGCCGTATGCGTGTCTGAGCACATGGACACAGGAATCGCGTATTTGCCCAGATTCGGCTGGCTCCGCTGACTGGTTTTGGGCACCAGGCCTGATTGCCCTTCTGCAAACAGAACCAGGCCAAAATGTACACTCTCAACCTCTTCATGCACACAAACAGGAAGCTCCAGGGAACAATGCCGCTCAGAGCTTGCCAGTGCTCCCCCCCTGAAAGCACTGTTGACACACGCGGTGTGTTTTTGTGCACACATGGAGCATTTTTCCGTTGGCCATCGTTATCAATTTCGCCAGGAGATGGAAAATAAGCTTGACTTCTGTGCGGCGGTGTTTGCGTTTGATAAATGATTCATTTGGTGAAAAGTGTGATCAAGGCCAAGCCTGCAGTATCTATTTCAAGCGGTCGCTGACTCATCCAGGAGCCTGACAGAGTACCTGTAGCTCCCGATTCGCATCTCCAGTGAACTGTGCTTAAGAGTTCAGCACAGCTCTCTGTCTGCTGCTTTATCCGCATCAACAGCATAGAGTCTGCTGTTTGCCACGGTCTGCCCTTTTTATCTGTTGCTCTGTTGAATTCATTAACAATCCGCTTGTCAATGCTGTCTGTCGCGCTTTGCCCTTTGCTTCAGAGACCTGGCTCATTTAACACAATAGTGCATACAGCACGTGGAATTGAATATTGTCATTTTTCATGAAATATTTTCGTGCGTTCCAAACGTTTCAGCGAGTGTTAAAGATTAACCGCAGCAAGCCTTTTGGGTTGGGAATAAGCCAAAAAGATTTATCCTGCATCTTATTTTGTTTTGGGGCAGTTTTACCAGCTCAAGCGAGTCCATGACACGTCACATAAAGTTCATCTAAAAGCAATACCTGTGAACACTTTTAAGCTCTTTCTATTTAGCATGTTGGCTAAATCTGGCACATTTCCAGAGTCTACCTACAGTATGTTACAGGATTTCTTCCAGAGTTACCTGGTGCATAGCTGCGTTCATCTTTATCCATCAGCTCTGACATGCTTACTTACCCTGCATACCCACAGCATGATGCAGCCACCACCACCACCAACCATGGCCATTTTGAGGGCCATTTCCCTCCCACCTTATAAATATGAACTACTCTGTGCTGGTCCACACAAATCCCGTAAGGTCCTGATAAAATTAATTGAAGTATGTAGTTATAACGTCAAATCTCAAAGAACAAATATATGAACGTGTATGAATACTTTTGCACTTCCCTTTTTTAGATTGAAAAATATGCATACATTGACATGATATATAAATAACAACAGTTCTTTTAAAGGGCTGGGCTAAGCCACATTATGCATATAACAGTAGAGGTGTGGCCATATGAGCCCTGGCCGTGCTGCAGCTCCCTGTCGGGTCAGGCCAAAGTGTCTTCCTTCAGGGGTCTTGTGTTGCACTTTGGTGCTTTCAGAAATACATTTTATTCATAGAAAATAATTAAAACTGCATTGATTTATTTCTTTATTTTATTTTTTGTAAGTCACCTATTTATTTGTGGGGGGATTTCTCCACCTGTTTAGAAACGAGATAGCGTTGTTATAATTGCTGCCCACCTTCCAGAGGAAGTTAGAAATTCAACCAATTACGCCGTGTTGCCCATTAAGACCTGTTTTCATGAAGTGATGGTGAAAATGGGATTTCCAGATAACATATAAAATGGTATTGAAGAATCTCTTTCAAACCCATCGGAATAAAAATGATAGCACTATAAAAAGGAAGAGTAAAAAGTCTGTTAGTTTTTTTTGTTTGTTGTTGTTGTCTTTTGAGATTTAAAATGTAAATATTTTTATGTAACAAATAAATAATTTGGAATAGGAAAAATGTATAGTACTGTTAATTATTTTCAGTAAAAAAAAAAATTCTGACAACTATAACAATGTTATGATAAAAATATGCATCAAATTAAAAAATATATCTATTTTTGTAAACATGTACTGATTAACATTTATTACTGGTCCCTAACCTTTTGCCCACAGTTAGACTGATTTCTATTTATTCATTTATTTCATGCCTGTCTTTATGCGTTTGAGACAGTCCAATTCGTCAACTTGTTCAGCAGTCACAGGCAAGCATCTGGTTGGGATTTTATTTACTGTTTCGTTTATATAACAATACATTTGTTTTGTTTTTGAATCAATTATTTTGATATGTTAAAAATATGAGGCTGTTTTATTTTATTTCAGATTTGTTCACAATATATTGAGATCGTCAGATCTTGGCTGAAATGTTAAACTGTGGGTTTATCCATTAAACGAATGTTTGGAAACGTTCCATTCAGAGTTCATTTCTAATTAATTTTCACGACACCTTCCATTAAAAAAATATGTTTTTATGGGAGTTATTGGAATCGTTTTGTTTGGGTTTTGTTTTTTTTTCAAAGTCATTTTGGATTCCAAAGATTTGTTGCATCGCTCTCCGTTTTGTCTTGGCAAACCAAAGCATGGCATCTTATCTCCCTGTTTGCGTGTATCTGCCTGTTTCTTAAACTTCTGTGTAATTATTCAGTCCCAGGTCCACCCACGCTGCCATCTTCTGCAGCATTTATAAAGACCTGTCTGGAATACCGAGCCAGAGCCCTACAGACAGACACGTACACACATATGCTCATGCCCTAAACCCAGTGCAGTGGTGCGCTCTAATTAACAGCCAGGGACTCTACATAGTAGTAGCTGGCGGAGTGATAAAAAAGAGGAGCAGATGTAGGCCTAGCATATTCCTCGCCTCGGGTTAGGTGGCCCCCTGACCTGCCCTGGGGGGAGGCGGCCTCCCGACCTGCCCCGTCCCTATCCTCCCATCCCTTTCTCATCCTCTCTGTCCCTTCATTGGTCAGATTGTTAGTGGATTCTGTTTCCTGATGTCAGAGGGTCGGTGTGCGGATATCATCAACATTCGGGCTCTATACTCCATTCTTTGATTCCACTTAGTTTACTTTGTGGCAATTCTCCCCAACGTCCTCCTCACAGCATTAGCCTCAGAATGATGTGTCTATCTGACAGCGTCTCTCTCTCTCTCACTCTCGCTAAGGCTGATGGCTGTGGATAGAGAGGAAGAGGGCGATAGATCCTATCTCCACTCAGCCTCTCATCCCCAACTCAGAGCCTACACAAACAGATGGTGTGTGTCTGTCATGCGGTTAGGTAGCAGGGAGCCCGGAGGAAGGAGAGGAGGGAAGGAAAACACAGCCAGTTGATGTGGTCATGGTCCACACCTTGGGCCGTGTGCGGCTGCAGCGTTTGCAGCGACGCCCGGCTCCAGGAAATTGCCCCTCCCCGTAAGCTTGACTCCTGAGCTAAACAAATAGCATCACCTCTGCCGGGGCAAAATAATTATATATCCAGGTACGGAGGAGGTGTTTTGTGTGTATGGTAATGAGAGGGTGCGCGTTTTAAAAGAGGGCAAAAAGGAGCGGAGAAAACAGGTGGGCTGATGGATGGCTGAATACATGTCTGGCCATCTGGACCGCTGTCACCGGGATCCTTAATCCCATTCAGCTGAGAAAGTGTGCGCCAGTGTGCTCGGTCCGTGTTTGCGTTAGAAAGCAACTGCTGCCTCGAGCGCACGCCTTTGCGTTCATGCATATGCGCGGACATGTTCCAATGTTCCAAACGCGGCTGGAGAGTCTGCAATGGTGCTAATGTGGAGCGTGGCTATAGAAGCTGATTTGCACATACACGTACACACCTTCCTACTGCCCCCCCCCCTCCAGTGTAATCAGACAGATCCAGACGCATGCGAACACATCCCAGAACAGCCTCTCTAATCGTTGGTACATTTTAACAATTACTGCTAACAAGTCCTTATTACCCCTAGCGCCCTGCCCCTCCTCTTGATCCCAGCCTCTAATTGCCGCCGCCGTTTCTGAGCGGCTCTCCGCATAGTTATTAGACAGGAATCAGTTCAGGACGCCGACACCGAGCCACACCTCTTAAAACTCTGAGTCACTGACAATCAGTCAAACACCTGGGGTTCAAAGATACCACATTAACTGTAAAGTGCCGTGGAAAAGTCTTTGCTCCCTGCGGTTGTCCTCTTTTTTTTTTGGGCTTTTTGTCATACTTGTTTCAGATCATGAAACAAATTGTAATATCTGCCAAAAATAGCCCGACTAAATACAGCAATGCAGTTTTCAAACGAGGCTTTAATTTATCATGGAGAAAAGTCGGCAACACCAACATGACCTTATATGAAAATATAATCACACCCAAGAAATACATCATGCCCTGATGCAGAGAAATTCCTAAACAGCTGAGAAACGACATTCTATCAGGTTGGAAAAGGTTGTACAGCACTTTATCAAGTCTGACGACCCCAAAACACTTTACACTTCATTCAGTCTTTCACACACACACACACACACACACACACACAATGGTGAGCTATGGTTGTAGCCCTAGGGCAGACTGACAGAAGCAAGGCTTCCATACGTTGATGCCACCGAGCCCTCAGACCACTGCCTGCCCACTGTTGGAGTGGAGAATCGAACCGGCAAGCTGCCAGATACAGGACTAACGCCCTAACTCCTGCGCCACAGTGGACCACAGTGAGAACCCTTTTCCAAAAAAAGACGAAAAACTTCAAACCATGTTGAACCTTCCCTCGAGCAGCTGGGCACTTAAAAGTACCTTGACAACTGATCCTGGAGATCAGAGAAGAACCCACGCCGCCCTCTTGCCTTAATCATTATCATGACAGAATACCAGGAAAGGAACTGGGCAAAAATGGCTCCCGAGGGAGAGTTTAGAGGCAAAGTGTCACTGCTAAATGTGTAACCTGAAGCTCAAGTGTAGGTTATGCAGTAGGGACTGTAGTTCTGGACTCAGCTTGCTAACGTTGCGCTAACATCTGACTTCAATGCTGTGGCATGACCTAAAATAGGTCATTCATGCTTAAGAAAATGTGGAGCAAAATCAAAACAGTTCCGCAAAGAAGACTGGGGCCAAAACTTCTTCACAGTGATGTTAAAAAGTCATTGGCAGTTATCACTAATGATTGATGCCGGTAGTTTCTGCTAAGGGTTGAACAAGCAGTGACCGGTTTAATGGGACAACCAGTGACCGGTTTAATGGGACAAGCAGTGACCGGTCACATGGAGCCATGGTTGATTTGGATAGCTTTTTTTATCTGCAATAAGTGAAATCTTCATTTGAAAATTGCATTTTATTCACTTAGATCTTGGTCTGATGTTGTCATCTGTTTGATCTGAAACAATAAAGTCTGACCAAAAATAATTAAGAGAAGATCTCTCTTAGGGAGCACGTATCTTTTCACAGCGCTGTATGTGTGTGGAACGTGTCAGCAGTGAAGTAACTCCTGCTGACTGGGCGGTATGTTTATATTCCTCTTGAAACAGCTTGTCAGGCGCATCAGAGATTCTGGCTGTTTTCTTCCCGCCAGCTGTATCACCTAACGACTGGCTGGTTGGGAGCATTAGCCTGAGGCTTTTGTCCTGAAGGCTGTACTGGTTCTGCTGTCTGCGCCAGCATCTCCGCATCCGACGGCTTTGCTGACGTTACGGGGAGGAAAGGTGTGTCTCGCGTCAGCGTTGCAACGAGCACGTCCAGTTTTGGCTGCGGATGAAGGAAAGCAGCATGAAAGGGTACCGTGTTGTACCACGGTTAACCGCGTCCTCTGTTTTTAAGTGAGACTGAAGCTCCACAGACCCAAATACTCTGCAAAAACAGAACTAGAAATAAGTAAAATGTTTTTAAAATTAGTATATTTGTCCTTGATTTGAGCAGGTAAATAAGAATTTTTGCCAATGGAACAAGATTTTTGCACTTAAAAATCATCTCCATCATCTTATTTCAAGTGCAGGATGTCTAATTATCTTATTTTAGGAGTCAAAATATTCATTCCATTGGCAGATAATCCATTTTACCTACTCAAATCAAGGATAAATACACTAACTTTAAGAACATTTTACTTATTTTCAGATCCATTTTTGCAGTGTAAGGGTGAAAATATGTTGTAAAGATGTGTAAAAAGCCTTCAAATAGATTCATTTTTACTGTAGTTGCATATTTTATTTTTGTCTAAAAAAAAAATGCTACTGCTTTCTAACACACGTTGCAGCAATATAAACGCGGGTTCTTATTTGTCAACCGTTCTCAGTTTTTTTTAAACAAAACTTTTTTTTTATTATTGCACGTGTCGGGAGTTTCAGGCGCCATTTTGCTGACGCCATTTATGACTCAGGAAGATCAATGCATATCTACTTGAATGTCGTGTTCGCCCATTTTTCCCATTTTGAACTTTGTATCATGCGACACGCATGCTCCAGGGAAAACGGGATCACATAGATTATGAACAACAGGGATTAAGAATATTAATCTTTGTTTAGTGTCTTTCCAGCACTGAATAAATGCAATGAAGGTAAAGGCTGAATTTTAAGAATGTTTAAGCGTAGGATAATGCTGCTGCCCTGAATGTGGTGGGTGCTCCATAGGTGGGATTATGTCCCAGCTCTAGGAAATGTGTGAGTAATTCTGACTGTACAGTTCAGTTTCTACATGTTCAAAGCTGCTGGAGAAATATTCCTAAAATGCTGCAACTTACAACATGGACAGTATACTTCCTTATGCATCAACATTGACACGTGCTCCTGCTTTCTGTTCATTCCAGAGGACCTGTTGCCGTTTGGCTTCCCCAGCATCGACATGGGTCCCCAGCTGAAGGTGGTGGAGCGGACAAAGACGGCCACCATGCTCTGTGCTGCCAGTGGCATCCCCGACCCGGAGATCTCCTGGTTCAAAGACTTCCTGCCTGTTGACCCCAGCCTCAGCCAGGGCCGCATCAAACAGCTTCGATCAGGTGAGAGACGACGGTGAACAGACAGAGCATCTAAAGCAGCTTTGTGATAAAGCAAATCCCTGCTCCTCTAAATTTGGTGATTATCGGGTTTTAATTATGATTGGGGGGGATTACATGCTGCACTCTGTGTTTATCTATATCCTTTGGGGGTGTAAAACCTTTTTAAAGCCAATTTCATTAAAAGGATGATTGTACCATCCTTAAGACAAGGGGTGGGGGAGGTGGGGGGAAACAAAAACGTTTTTATCAACATTCGGTAGTAAATATTCTTGAAAAAATGTCATATTGGAGGTACATTGAAAATCAAATTAGAACTTACCAGAAAGCAGTGGAAAGAAATGCCTCATGCTTGTAACTCTAACCCTAATCTAAAAGTCTTTAAGGGTCTCAAAGATGAATTCCTGCTGAAATATGTATTAAATTGTGCTAAATGAGCTCCATGTCCTGGAAGTGGACTGTGAGATTGCTTTGCTGCAGATCTTTTCTTTTTCTGCTGCCCGAGAGAATGGAAAACCACAAGCGTGTGCAGACACATCCTGGAATGAATAGGGAGAAATCACATCCTGCGCTTAAAACAGTTTATTCGGCTTTGTTTATGCCCCTCCGTATAGATGATACAGTGTCTCTCGGAGTAAGCCGTCATGTTTTTCACAGCCATTTTCACTCAGCCATCCTCAGGGGGAACGAAAGTGATGGTGAGGCGAAACCATTTTGCTGTTGCTTCATCCATATTCTCTGCGCCCCTTACATCCTGCCAGCTCTGATATCTCCCTCCTCTCAGACGAAATGTTTCACTGATCACTTTCAGTGCTTGTCAGCTATACGTCTGGATTACCACTTGCAGAACCTGCAGCTACGATGGCTGAGAGAACTCATGGGGCTTAAGCTTTGAGCCCAAAGCTGCAAGTCCCAAGCATACAGGTAGCATCATCGAAAGCTAACCTGTTCACTTGTATATTCACATCACAAATTAAATTAGCAGCTGATTTGGGGGTATTCATCCTAAATATGCAAATAATCATCCCACCTGTTGTTGGGTCTGAGTTGATGATATTTGACTGGTAATGGACAGAATTTATTTGACACTTTTCTAGTCATTCTGACCAATCAAAGGGCTTTACACTATAGCCACATTCACCCAATCGCACAAATTCATGGACCGATGCGCAGATCTGTAGGCATCTTGGGGTTAAGTGCCTTGCTCTGGGGCACATATGATGGGGGAAGCTGGAATTTGAACCTACAACCTTCTGATTGCAACACAGCTATTCTACCCACCGAGCCCGTTCTTGATAACAATAGCCAAAAAGCTTAAACGATCGCTGGTGTTTTTGTACGTGCGGCTACAAACAGGCACCTTCGTCTCAACCAAAACAACAGCAGCCAATTTAGTATGGATTTTCTTCTAACACAATTTATTTTTAATTGGTTGTCTTATTGTAGAAAGCATGAAAGCTCTTTTTTTTTTTTTTTGCAGCGGAGGTAAGCAGAATATTAGCACAAATGTGATCTGAATTTGGATTTGTCCTCTGGAAACTAATGCAGTGCAAATGTGCAGTAAAATATTATTTAGAGAGAACATCAACAAAAAGATAAGGAGTCAATAATTTGCTTTCCTGTAGTTTTGATAAAAGTATAAAGGTAGCGTCAGCACAGGGAGCACACAGCAGTCTGGGAGAGAGAGACTCAAAACCCTTTCTCGCAGCTGTGCCCTTTTATAGCTGAGCGGGTACGGTGGTGCATTATTGTTCATAACAGAAACCGTCTGCTTGTTACACCTTAACGTTTGGTTGCACCCCGGCTTACAATGTCAGTCAACCAAACAATCGATCAACAGATCATTCAATCAATCTCTATTTGAAGAGCACTTTTTTATACACAATGAAGACAGCGCAAAGTGCTTTGCATGATATAAAAACAAGAGGCAATAAAAAAAATTGATGAATAGACAAACAATCAGTGAGCTAAGTGTGAGGGGGGGGAACATAACATGTACAGTAATGTACAGTAAACATTATAGACCTTGGTTTGACTGACTAAACGAGACAGGCAAGTGCTGAAAGATATAATAACAAAAAAGGAATATCAGTTCTAAAATATTTAAATCTGTTTTTAATGTACATTTTACTGAAAACGTATCATGTAATACATTTTTACCCATATCAATAATTGATGGAAAAAATCTGTATTGGCATCACAGCCATGAAACCCTTCTTATACCTGCTGAGCAGCTTTTTGCTCATTTCCACTGGTGTTTTGATCATTTATTTATTTACTTTGGCTTTGTAGCTGATTTGGTGCCAAAAGCATTTAAAATAGTCGGGATTGATTCATTGACAAAATTTTGGATTCTAGGTTTAATAATTTGTTTTCCATATTAATAAGCATCTCAATTTGCACATTGTACCTTTAAATGTTTTCCTCTGGCTGGCTCACTTCCTGTATTGTCACTTTGGTTGGTCCTCCAATTCCAGCTCCTCCTGTCTTATCTGAACATGCATCCATAGAAAGTAAGTCTGGGTTCACGTGACAAGCTGTTAACAACCTCAGACTAACATTCAAGTGCGATCCTTAATGTTACCTTTAGTTCAATCAGATAACCTTTAATAGAAACTCTGATATTTTGAATGTGCGTCACAAAATATCGTCCTGATTTCAAACAGACGTCACATGAGCATCGAATCAAGAAGTAATACATTAAGACGCGATTTAAGTCGCAACGGCAAGACAAATTGTTTTAAAATTTGTTCAAATTGTTCTAATTGTTTTACTTAATGTTCCAAGGAAGTCATGAAAATAAGTACTCCTGTCAATCTTAAAGCCCCACCCCCGCAGCTAATGTAGATCATAAACTAATGACACAACATGCTAATGTTTGCGGACAGATGTTGATCTTCCCAAGCAAGAAACATCAACAGATTCGCAGCTTTAATTTTGGCTCCATTTGTGTTCAAATGACGTTCAGCTGCTCAAATGAAGCACTCGGCTTTTTCCCCCAGAATTTATGTTGCGGCACATGTAGCCGCTTCCCCCCGTAGCTTCCGTATGCGATTTTACGCACTCTTTTCTCTCCATATGGAGCGGGCTGTGCCGCTCTTAATGCTTTGCCTCGCGAACAATTCCCATGTTTGACAGAGCTGCTGTTTGCACATAAAGTAGCAGAGAAACCCATTTTTGCCCCTAGACCTAATCTTAAGTGTAATTTCCTCCCAATAGTCCACTGATGTGTAGAAAAATGGGTACTTGCCACGGTGAAATATACTGTAGAGAACCTACAAGTGTAATTACCTTGTGCAACAAAAAAAGGAAAAAAGAAAATCTGCAGTGTAGCTGTGGGTGGAATGCTGTGAGAAAAGAGCCTGACTGCTGCATGAATCCGGCGGAAACATCCTGAAACAAAACACCCCTATGTTTTAAGCACAAGTACGGTTTTAATGATGCAGCGTCTGCTTCGGAACTGTTTTGCCATTGGGTCTAACTTAATAATGCGTTTGTTTTTTTAATTGTTTTTAGACCTTGTTTTATATAGATTTTGCGATAATTTGTCTTTAGTCGTTTCTGCAGGTCTGTTCCGAAGTGCCACAGAGACATAACAGTGATTCAGCGGTACACTGTATTAGGCTATATTTCACATCAATGGAACAGCAGCAAGACAAATGGCGCGGCGAGATCCATCGTGGTCTTTAATAGGATTTAAAATCACCAAAAGCCCTCACCAACTCAGAGAGCAGAATGTGCTGCATAATGAACCAAACAGAGCACTGAAATGTCTTTAAGGAAATCAATTACACATGAGCTAGGCAGAAAATAGCTCTGAAAATGTGTTCTGGGTGAAACACTTCTTTTAGATGAGATGTTTAATGGGGGTCCCATCTGAGCAATGCATCTGATTCGGTGGGCAGCTGCCAGATCTTACTGGACCAGAGCCAGGGATCTGCTCTGGGCCACAATCACCGCTTTCTCCTCCGTCCCCCTGCTTTTCCTCTCTCTGCTGGCTCTCGGAAATGCTTTTTTTTTTTATGCCACATATGGGTCAAGATGAAAAACGATGCAGCGAGACGCTCATGACAGAGGGCTCTCTTTCCCCTCACAGCCCATAAGTAGCCATCATCTGCGGGGGGTCTTTCCTACTCAGGTATCTGTCCGCTGCCATCAGCATTGTGTTTACACATCTGATACCTGCTGCACATGCACTTCCTTCCTTCCTGGGGGCTGTAGCATATGGCGCAGCGCAGAGCTGAACTTTTCCTGACATCTTTATACCTCAAGCAGGCACGCATTTATTTTTTCCGGGCCATCTGCTGCATCGCTTTAGATGTGCGTGAGGAGAACCGTGACAAGCTATCAGTCTGTCGTTGACATTCGGGAACCAGAACTGGAGTTTTCCAAAGCCCCGAACAGCCTTCTGAGACCCATTCTAACCGCCGCATGCAACACGGGCCCAAAGGGTTGATTACTGGATGATGGATGGACTTGTCTTTGTTAAGAACGTGGGGTCTGATCAGAGGTTACAGTAATAACGCTGGTAACAGTTTAAGTCACGCGATGTAGAGTAATATTGTTTCCTTCTTCGCTTAATCCCGTGTCCATGGGGGGTGCTTTTCCTGGCAGTTTGTTGGCGAGGAATCACAGCCACAGATTCCAAAGGATTAAAGTGGGAAATAAACACGCTGGCCCCCCCCCCAAAAAAACCCGGTATTTAAAAATAAAGAGACATTTCTTGGGCAGGATGTAGTCAATGTTTCTGCACGACCAATTAGCTGCACTTAAAACACAGAGGTGCAAAAACAAACGTGGTCGTGTATGGCATAAGAGAATAGCGAAGTGCAAACAGTGGAAGGCAGCGCAAACCGGTGTATCCGACCAATTGTGATATCGATGTAGAAGGAAATAGGCAACGTTTAATGATTTATGTTGGTTATTTCACCTTTTTTCAACCATGTGACTAGTCAGTGCAAATGATACAACAAATGAACATAAATTAAAATAAAAAGATATATGAGGCACAGAACAGAAGTGCATCAACGTTGCATCAATTAACCAATAATGATATTATTTATCTGATGCTCTGCTGTTGAGACACTCTGAACTGTACCAATGAAGACTCACTCACCTCCATATGCCGAACTGTTGAACTCACAACATTATGATCCACTTTCTGGTCAATTCAACTCATAATTATCTGACAAATTTCTCATAGAGCATTAAACTTTCAATTCTAGAGGGTTAGATGATCCTCAAATGTAAGGGTAAAAAGTAACATGAGATGGTGACAGTAACACCCAGCACAATCAGACAAACTGATGTCATTTTAACTTTTTCTTTCATCATGTGTCAGATGTTCACTACAGTCTGATCAGGTAAATGTACGGAAGCCCATGAAGAATGATGAGGCTCCTTCTAACCAACAAACTGGGTCACAGTTTCTGATTCAGTGTGTGGTTTAAACCGGCGGCCTTCAAACTGGTGTCCCTAGACCCCCAGGAGTCCACGAACCACGTGTTGGGGCTCCGTGAAACGCATATTGTTGGGCCTGAGGAGGCACTTCTGAGGATGCGTCTAGTTTGAGCTAAGTAACAAAATGGACAAATATTTAACTCCATCCACTTCCTCAAGTAAGGTAAAAGCCAAATCAGTTAAAATTAGGAAGTTACATCAAGTTTGGCTTCATTGAGAATGAGGATCTAATATCCACCAAATCTCTAATATTAGGTATATATATACATATATATATATATATATATATATATATATATATATATATATATATATATAGTACAAAAGGCTGTTTAAAAATACCATCATCACGAGGAATTTAAAGGGGTTAATGCTGCTAATGGGTCCCTGGCTACGAAAACTTTGAGAACCCCTGGTTTAAAATAGCCAACTTCTGTCCCAGCAGCATAATCTAAGCCACCAGGGCTGTGTGTTCTTTAAAAATCTGTTTAACCTGTTACATCATTTTGCTGGGGAAGGATTGTTGATAAGGAACTACCACTTGAGGAACCAAAAGGTAGTCCTAATCGGTCTGATGGATCTGTTTACTCATATATTTGGGATAATTTCAAATCAGGTAAATGACAGTGTCTTATCCTGAAACATTTATTTTGTCATTACACAAATCCAGTTCAACAAGCATGATGAAACAATCATCAATTGATCTGTCTTGATTGATTTACCCTTTAACCAAATGGATGATCCAGTTGGTTTCTACCTATCTCCAATTTCAGCTTCCAATTTACAGTTAATTTTATATTTGTTTATACAGTCCTATGAAATAAATTGGAATATGTGTTTGAATGAGGCTCATTCATTAGATTAAAAGTTTCAAAATAACAACCCTTAAGAAGGTAAAACTAATTTAAGTCCACGTTTCTGTATTTAAAATGTTTCTTATTGATCTAATTTAATTGATCTAATTTAACATTGTTTTGTTTTCATAAACTGAAAATCATCATAATTATGAGAAATAAAGGTTTTAAAACGTCAGTCTTTGTGTAAATAATCTATATAATTGGTTATTTTAAGTTATTGAACTAAAATAACTTTTCAGCTATATTCTAATTTATAGAATATGACTATGACAAAACTGTATACTCATAGATTTAGCTAAATATGTGAATAAGCAGTTTTGAAGTATTTTCATTTTTACTGTCCAGCCTTCACTTAAATGAATTCCTCACCTTGCAGGAGGATTAGCGTCCAGGCCATCTCTCTGACCTGGATGTTCTGGGAAAGCTATCAGGTTAGCCGTATCTGTTGTTATCTGATTAGCTGAGCTCCGGGCCCAGCAGACATAATACACCGTCCACAATTTCACTGCAGCTCAGTTTACTTCGGTAACGTCTCATTCCAGGTCTGTCAGCAGCTTCCAGACTCACTAACAAACCGTTCTCCCTCTTCTTCTCTGCTCATTTCATTTCCTCTCTTTCACCCTTTCTGCCCTGCTTGCCCACTCCCACTGTCATTATGGCAGGTTTGTTTCCAGCTTTATGACCATGCTGTTTGTTCATATGCCACTGCCCTTTCCGCGTGCACATAAAAAACACCCAGTTTTCGTTCTGCATCCTAATTACATGTTTTGCATAAAGTAGGACTCCAGTCGCCAACATGAAATTTTTGCTGAGGGCGAACCGTATGAGCAGCTTCCAGCTGTCAGACGGCGCCTTGTTTGCAGGGATTCACCTGTCCATTTGCGCCTCTCTTCCACCTTGACGTTCTCTTGCTTCCCATCTCGCCGCCGCTGCTTTCAGAGGAAAAGATCTGGCTTGTAGAGCGGTTAATTTATTCCTGTTCCTTTCCTTACTCTGCCCTGTACCACAGAGAAATGAGAGAAGGCAAACAGAAGGAAAAAGGGGGGCGAGCAGGAGCTGTTTTCCTTTCATGTAACTGCTGAAGACAGAAGCAGATGGATGACAGGCTCAGCTTGCACTGCCTGGGCTCCCTAAACACGCTGCCATACCAAAAGCACACGCGTATGCTTGAAATTAGAGAAACAGGCTTCTGACTTTTGTTGTTTCAGTCGGATGAAACCATCATGTTTATGATTTTTGTTTTGTATACCGATTGCCATGTATGGGCATGAATAAAACAAACAAATGTGTTTAAGGTTGAAAATGCATGAAAATTCCCAACCTCAACTGCAGATGTAAGGTGTAGTCCATTATATTTTCTCTTTAAGAACTAAAATATAAAAGAAAATATTAGAAAAGTGTTTAAAAAAAAATTTTTTCATTCTTGTAAATCATTGTTTGTTATGTTTGAGTGTGTGAGGGAAAAGTATTACTTTTTAACTAGGTTTGATTATTTTATAAAATTTTATGAATTTATAAAATAACAGAGGTTCTATTTCAGGGGTCTTCAGTTCCAGTTCTCAAGGTCCGGTGTCCTGCAGCTTTTATATGTGTCCCTGGTCCATCACACATGAATTATAAAGCTGACTTACCCCCAAACTCGGCGTATTTTTACTTCCATCAAGTGTGGGTGCGTACATAGGCCATCAAAAACTTGATTTCAATGTGTTGTAGCTTACATTAATAGAGCTTTCTATCCACACATTTTATGGGAATTCCAATAGAAGATAGTGGGCTATTTCTCTCTGGCTGGAGTCCAATGGACCGTAACGAGCAGAAAATAGACATGTTCCGTATTTTGACGGCGAACGACGGAGAACTTGTCTGCTGACGGTGACATTCAGAGAAGTCACAGAGAATATGGAACGGTTCTCATTAATTAAAATAACAACGTAGTTGCTCCGTCGGACATATGTGAACGGAACGGAGCGGTCACCGAGGACGTGGAATTTGGGGGTTAGCTCCTCAGCATGCAGTCAAGTTCTCCAGGTGTGTTTGACCAGGGACACGTATAAAAGCTGCAGGACACCAGACCTTAAGGACTGGAATTGAAGAGCCCTGTTCTATTCGAGCTATTTGGCCTTCATGTTAACGGCTTTAAGTCTCGCTCCCTTGCTGCCAAAAATGAGGTGCAGATGTGGCTCAACAGCTAATGTTTGTCTATGGTTCCTCCTGCTTACCTTTTTTAATCACCTTACCGAATCGCTGACTTTGAGGCTCCATCTGAATACCTCTAATTATAGCTCCTAGCCCCGGTTCCTTGACCTTTTATGGGGTCAACAGTGAGAACTCCGTCGTGGGGAGGATTTGGGACAGCCTTTAACTTTTCCGTTTCCGTCATTGCGCGACAGAAACGCAGATTGATGATGCGAGTCAAATACGGGCCTACAGCCTTCCGAAAATGAACTACAAAGTGCTTGCTCTCTGCTCTGCGGACATTTTCGTTAATTTCTGTGAGGTGTGCTGTGCTTCTATGTCATGTCACGCAAAGAATTGTGGGATTCCTTATGCTCCTTAGCGTTGGTAGGGGACGTCGCAAGGTTCTTATGCAAAAGGAGCTATGAGAGTAAGCAGACAGGCTACCTTTCCTACCTCCTTCCTTACTGACTACTAAGAGCACTTATCATGGCGACTGCTGACTCACTTCCGCTTTGGCTAAAGAGTCCTTGCTCTATTAGCGCATTCGGATGGAGTCTTATTCCAGCAGGAAAAAGTGGTTCTCTTGACCTGGTGGTATCTGTGTGTGGTGTGTTCACTGATCAGAACAAGAATCAGGTTTTTTAGTTTCCAACTAGCTGATCATCGGTCATGATTGATCAAACTGAAAATCGCTTCCAGCCATCAGCAGATTTGTCCGTCCACCTGAAACGCAAAGTCGTATTTTTTTTATTTTTTTTGTATTTTTAAAATAAAAATATAATTAGTTATGGACACTGTTTGCTACTTTGGGTTACAGAAAACACGGTCGTCATGACAAATTTTCTGTTTTTGTTTTTTAACAGGAATACAACAAACCTTTGGCAAGATAATATTTTGCCAAAGTAGGGATTAGTGCTTCTGAACAGCAACACTTGCCTGTGTCTCTTACTTCCAATTTAATTTCTCATAAACATGAAATATATCCACCATCAATCCTAAAATCAAGCTTGCGGCCTGGTTTTGCTAGATAAATCTGCAGATGCACATTAACATCTTAAATTTGACCATTTCTGATTTCCAGCAGGCACTCTTGCATCTGATACGAGAGGCATCTGGTTGCAGTTCCATGCACCTAAAGCCACTTAGAGCGATAAAGAGAATGATCAGTGGGAGTGTGCTGACCAATCCGCATTGGGTAAATAAAATCATCCCTCCTAACAACGGATGCATACGGACATCTGTGTACAATATGGTGCAATGTCCTTAAGTGAATCTGTGTTGTTCAGATCTAAATGACAAACACATAAGCAACCACTAAGCTGTTGATACTGGTTTGTCTACCACTTCCTCACAGTCAGTTTAATCAAATTTACCTTGAAAACATTGAACAACAAAAACATTTGTGACTACCACCTGATGAACTTATAGCAGTTTGAGTCCATGGTTCTAATCATGCATTAGCTCATCCTCTCTCCTCTATGATCAAACCAATGAGCTCACATAGTTGTGTCCCGGCCCTTGTGAACATGCCATTCTGTCATGTATAGAGCACAGCTGATAAAACATTGTGATAGTACACATCAGTGGTGTACTTTAGACATGTCTTTCCAACCACAGCCGTTCCAGCAGATGTCCCGTCTTACTTCTTAACTCTTCCCAAAATCTGCATCTCAGACGTTGGCATTTATCTACGCCGTTGCGACTGTCTATCTTATCAACGGCATGTCTGAGCTAGTTTCCTTCCTGCATGCAAACACACAGAGAAACACTTTAAATTGCAGAAACCTGCTTTTAAAGTCATTGTAATCATGAGCAGTTCTAGGTAATATGGACTGAGTGATGGACTTTAATATCGGAGAGCGTAAGACACGCCATTAGATCTGTGCTACAGATCTAATGGCTGGGGGGAAAAAACACATAGACACAGAGGATTTGAATATTTATACATTCAGACCAATCAATCAATAAGTTTTTTAAATATGTTTTGTACTTACTTGCTTGGACCAGGTTCATCCATGTCGTGAAACAGAGAAGAGAGGTTGAACTCAGGCTAAACTACATCTTTCCCTTAAGTGGTCACCCGTTGAGTCTTTCGACAAACGTAGTTTTTCAGTAAATGTTCTCCCCGTTTGCTGAAATATATACAAGTATAAAGATTCCAACCAGTCTTGTTCAGGTGGCAGGGTGGTAATTTAGGATTGGCCAGTTCTTGTCTTAATTAGCCCAAGAAAAATTGATTTTAATCCCGTATTTCTTGTCTCTTTGCCAACACAAAGGGATTGAAAGTCAGGGTTTGTTCACCAACAGGATTTATCGCCACGGCCTTTCATCCACATTTGGACATCAGTAGACATCTTTATGTTTACTTTGCCATTGAGATGCACCAATTTAAAAATGTATGGTAGATTTCTGATATCCTGTTTCTGAAGAGGCAAAGGCCCCTAGCCACCTGCTGTGACTTCACAAATTTCTTCGGCAATAGCTGACTCTGGTTGCATGCAAATGTTTTCCTATTAAATTATTGCACCCTGTTGGCTTATTATATGTTCGTGTTTTATATTGTGTTTTTGCTCGTTAGTAAACGAGGAGCCTTTTTTGTATATTTACCATAACAAGCCTTTTATCACTCTCAGACAAGACTGGAGGTCCTGACTATGGCCCTTTAAACTGCAAATATTGATTTTAGCCCGTTTCCCTTTAAGAACTGTAATTAACAGAGAAAATCTTTTATTCAAGCATTTCTGCCAATAGCGGTCGTCGATTATTTATAAAAGAAGCTTTTACTCAAATCTTAAACCCATAACTCATACATGAAATAGCAAGTACTTGTCCTGTGGTAACAACTTCCTTACTGTAGAGTGTTGTGGTTTGCACATAGATACTGTGCCTTAACCCAGGGGAAAAACATTTTATTTTAAAGTTTATGACCTTCTGCTTAGCAGTCCGGGCCAATCAAAGATGGTTAGGTTCTGCCTGTGCCAGCTGGTTTCTTTGTACATACCTGATATCCACCTTTTACTTTTAACCATATTTGGAAGGCTACATTGCCTTTTATATATATATATATATATATATATATATATATATATATATATATATATATATATATATCTTCAATGTAACATTTCTTGGGCGAAACACACTCATGTTTTCTTATTTGGGTGTCAGATCCCTCTAACACTGGTAATAAAGCCCATGCGGGCTGGGGGATGGAAGCATATATTTCCCTTCAGAGGTGATTATCATCAGAGGTAGTTTTGTTACCGTTGTCAGTTTCATTAAAATAACAGAGATACAACAGTTGACAAGCACCAATGCAATGCTTGACGTTATTTACACTTCTACAAAGCTTCACCGAAACATTACACCCAAGACTTACCTGTGTATGGAAATCTGCCCCAGCAGCTGATCCAAGATATAGTATGAATAGGACAACGGGAGTGTGTTTCCCGTTCGGTTTGTAAAGGCAAATGGCAAAAAACAACAACTAATAATTGAGCTTTTAACACGTTGAAAAGTGCTGAGGTGTAAATGTTTTGATTAAAGAGCACGCTTAATGCTAAAGCGGTCCATTGACCTAAAGATGTGACTGAAGTCATTAATGCACACGCGCTGCCATCAAACAGCCGTTTCTGAGTGGATGAAAGAAGCTCTACCTTAGACGCTTTCGCTGTTGAGTCACATATAATTTCACTGACAGTTTGGTAAACTGCTACGGGGAAATTTGTGGCGGCGGGTTTATCCTTGTCCTCGTTGAGAGCTTACTGCGAACAACAGAGTCCTCCTCTTTGATCCGTACTAACTCACAGAGCCAGTGCTCGATTACACATCCCTCTGAGCTGAGAACTGAGTTTAATAGACTTCAGCTGGAAATTGGAAAACTGGTAAAAATGTTCTTGTTGCCCACTGATGAGATTCTTGATTCCTGCAACAGCACAGAGGGCTGCAGTCCTAATCTCATATCTGCCATCTGAGCTGATTAAAATGATTCCAGTCCAACATTTCATTGAGCTTGAAAAGTTCTTGTTACACGTAATTTGAAACCTGTTTTGGTTCAAAGCTGTCAGAAGAAAAACACCCTCAAAGTGATAGTACCAAACTACAATCACAGCAGTTCCAGCAATAAGGTTGTGGTCCAATATGATCCTTTTTCAGCTGCAGTTTCAATATTTCAGGAGATTTTTTGAGTGAAGATTTTGTGGCCCTAGAGGCCTTTATTTAGGTTGACAGGAAGAAGGTCAGCGAAAGAGAAGGGGAACACATGCAGTTTGACCAGGGATTATGATCCCTGTGTATGCTGCACCCACTCTTCCACGCAGCCAGCCAGCAACCCTCAAAAGAAGAAAAAAAGTTTAAATTTAATTTAACTAAATAAGTAATAATTAGACAAAATGATTGTTTGTAAAATGTATTTGGGGGAATACATTTGAACTCTGAATGGGGACATAATTCATTTAAAGTGTCCCCCAATAATCCAGCATTTCAGTTTCAACGGTTTTAGGCGTCTTACTGAATGCCTGTTTTCACATTAAACAAACAAATACTGGAAATTAGAAAGACTCAATGACCGCAACATGAAGCAGGGTTAAGATGTTAAGGCATCTAAAGGCCAAATGCAAATAGTAGGCTAGTGGGACTAACCTTTATTAGATATTGCTCCAAAACAGTCATTATCATATTTTAAGCAAAGTGCTCACCTTACCTCCCAACAGGGAAAACAACTGCTATTTCGTACGTAAATAAGCAATACTGTAGTTTATGGCAAAACTCAGGTTAGCATGCACACTTGTACATTAAGCATTGTCACTAAGGATTTCTGAAGGAAAAAAAAACAACAAATTTAAAAAAATTTCTACTTGTTTCCGCTTGGATTGTGGTGCTTTAATTTTGGACATTGCCCATTTTATGACAGATTTCATCAGCAGCATTGGGAGGTTAGAACATAACAGCTTCAGCAATAGAGTAGTATATTTTAGAGGAATCATAAATCCAAATACAGCCCTTCAAAACTTGTTGATATTATATTTATTGCATATATATATGAACACATATTTGGAAATGTATAAATGTTAGCCATTCACCCCACCCTGTAGTCTTACCTCATTCATTGACCCCCCCCCCCCCCCCGCCCCCTCGCCTCTCCATTTAACACCATTCTGCCAGTGACAATGTATTTCTCAGTAAACTGTACACACAAACATGGTAGCTACACTGATCGCGGTTGAACGGGGACTACGTTTGCAAGAGATCTAACGTGACAGAAGTGCTGATAAACAATTTCCTCCTGAAGCTGTTTCAACTTTTAATGCACGAATCCGCCCAGTCGGGTTTTTAAGTCAGAGCTGATAATTTCCCAGCTCTGGAGAAGAGGAAGATTCGCAGTGGTTCTGTGGTAATACCGTTCAGAAAGCCCTCATTAAAGATGGAAAATGAGTCCTAATGTGAAAAGAAAGAAAAAAAATACTTGCGGTTGTGAATAACACTGAAACAATTACACTAGGAGCATACTTGACGTTCATTTATTTCACTGTTGGCATCTTTTAAGTAATAATGGCAATTTATTGTGTTTCTACTGTTACTGATGCTGGCTCTGGATGTATAACTCAGAAATATTTACCTCTCCCGGAGCAGCAGAGAAAATGTAACTTGTTTTTCTATTTAGCATTCTCAAGTTAACAGGATTGCATGACATATTTGAAGCACAATAACTACATTCAAATCCATCTCTTACAACATATTCTATACGTCTGTGTGATACTTTTGCTTATGGAAAAGAAATGAAGCGGTCTGGGTGCAGGAATTGTGTTTTCTCGATGGTGTGAGAAGTCTTTCTATAAATGAGCCAGTGCATTTTATTCTAGCACTGCCTATTTATGTAAAAAAAACCTTGTGTTTGCTGTCTCCGTATCTCCCTTTGCATCCTTACAAGCCAGAGGCCTTTTATCACTCTCAGACAATCTGATATGTAAAAATCACAACATGGTCAGATCGGCTCTGCGTTTGTGTGTGTGTGTGTGTGTGTGTGTGTGTGTGTGTGTGTGTGTGTGTGTGTGTGTGTGTGTGTGCGCAATCCCGCTCCTCAACACACTCGTGTACAGTATTTCTTTTTCGGCACAAAAAAAAGAAAACCCCGCATGTCGGTTACAATGCGTCTTTCTCCTCTCAGTGCGGTGCTGCAGAGTGTAATGCTTGGGTTTGTGCTTCCTCCTGCAGGCTTCTTCGTGACAAAGTCAGTTTGGGTTGACGTGAATGCGAAGAAAACAGACAGACAGACGGAAAGAGCAAAATAACAAACAACAAAAAAAAAATGATAGAAAGTCTCCGCTGGTAATTCAAAACGCTGTTTGCTAAAAAAAAAAAAAAAACGAAAATAATAAATGTTATAAAACCGTATGTGTGAGAACGGCAGCCTTTAAAGCCGAAGAATACCTGATGAGTGCAGTGAGTAATTATAGCACGTTTAGGGAGACACTGTTTATCACGGCGGGCTTTAGGTGGGAGGATAAAGACTTGAAGAAGTAAAGAGCTAAAGAGCGTTGTTGGGTTGTTGCCTCGGGGTAAAGCTGCTGTCAGTTCACTGCCAAGAAAGCAAAAGGCTTTTTTTTTTTTTTCATGACAGCAGGAGAGGAATCATGAGCTGGAACAGAGGTACACAAGAAGAAGTGTCATCCGAGTTTATAAAAAAGTCAGTTGTTTTTCCACTCGCCAACTTTTTTGCATGCAAGCCTTTCAACTATGAACATGTTATTTGTTCGGAAGGGAGGGAAGAAAGAAAGAAGGGGGAGTCCAAACCATTCAGACCGAGCCTCACAGAAATGTCATCTAAGCAACACTGTATTTGCCGCTGAAGCAGCAGGTGGCAAGATTACCTCACAGGGGTCAAACTGTACACTGCAAAAAGGGAGCTAAAAGTAAGTGAAATTGTCTTGAAATCTGTGTATTTTTCCTTGATTTGAGGAGCTAAATAAGACTATTTGCCAATGGAATAAGATGTTTGCACTTAAAATAGGAACAATTCATCTCCATCATCTTATTTCAAGTGCAGGATATCTAATTATCTTATTTTAGGGGTAAAAATATTCATTCCATTGACAAAAAGTCTTATCTAGCTGCTCAAATCAAGGAGAAATACACTAATTTCAAGACCATTTTACTTACATTTAGTTCCCTTTTCGCAGTGTAACAGGAAGCGGATGCTGTATCTCGGAGTAAACGGGGAGCCTCCGTTCCCCCTCTACAAACAAACGAAACAAAATCTTCTGTTCTCCTCCCGCAGGAGCGTTGCAGATTGAAAACAGCGAGGAGACGGACCAAGGGAAGTATGAGTGCGTGGCTACCAACACCCAAGGCGTGCGCTATTCCTCCCCTGCAAACCTTTACGTGCGAGGTAGGACCTGAACGCAAAACACCCTCTGCACACATATGGACAGACAAGAGTGAAAACAAACACATCTAAACCTCTATTAAGGTGTTGTTTTTCAAATGAAGCTACCTCTTCTCCATGACTGTGCTGTTAAACGAGTATTACTAACCCATCCATTGTCTATAATATATGTTGACCCTGTTCTTTTTTTGGTATTTCTCACAACCACATTCCACCTTTAAACCTTGGTGTGATCTCGTACAGTAAAGAAGAACCCAAGTGAGCCCATGCCTCGGTTTAACTGCATGGAAGCGTCTCTGATCTTCCTACTAAACTGCTTTTTGTGCTAGAAGGCCGATACGAAGAAAAAAAAAAAAAACGAAAGTGCCTTGCTAAAGTATTCACACGCGTTCAACCTACGCGTGGTGTGGTATGTTACAACCATAAACTGAAAGGTATTTTATTTATTGTGATAGACCAACGCATAGCTGGGAAGTTACGCGTTGTTTTCAGTTTTTAAAAAATAAAGCAGAAAAACTGAGCCTTGTTTTTGTATCCGCCCGCCTTTATTCTGTCTCCCCTACATAGAACCCAGTTCAACAATTTGCCTTATAAAGACGCCTCATTTTTAAACTGAAGTAAATTAGTGAATGGGAGTAAATTAGTACATAAAACAGTTTATTAAAGATCAAGGGACACAGCAGACAGGTGTTGGATGAAGTTGTGGGGAGGTTTAAAGCAGGGCCAGGTTCTAAAACAAGATCGCAAGCCTTACACGTTTCACATAAAGCGCTTTGAATGCATCGTGTGAAAATGGAAAGCGTATGGAACGACGGCAAGCCCACCGAGACACAGCCATCCACCTAGACTGACAGGCAGAGCAAGGCGAGGATTGATGAAGAGTAGCAGCCAGGAGTCCGGTGGCAACAGTCAGCGGCTCCGCAGATATAGGGTGGCAGGAGGAACGCATTTCATGAAAAGAAAGACTTAGACTTAGACAACTTCATTAGTCATCCTGCATGCACAGAGTGCGTACAGAACGAAATTTCGTTTGCATACAGCTTGGAAAATCACGGTAAAAGCCGTGAGAAGTCCCGTTTGCAGTCTGCCACGAGTCACGTACGGGACGTTTCAAACACGCGACGCGCTGGTCGGACTCTTGGGCCCTGTGCGCAGGACGCTGTGTGTGGCAGAAAAAAAGCAGTGAAACATGGTGGCGACAGCATCACGCCGTAATCACGTTTGTGGTTGTAACATGAGAAGCGTGACACCTTTGAGACACGACTACTTCTGCAAGGCACTGTGCTTTGATTTTAAACGGCGATCCGAATAAAGATTGGCTTAACGTTCACAGAGCCCAAACTCTGCCTGGGTGCCGGTGTCCTATAGGCTCCGACACAGCGGCCCATGTTCTGATTTAAAAGTTCAGGTTGTGTGTTAACGTGGCTTATCAGAACACTGTGTGTGTGTGTGTGTTGTGCGAGGTGCGTGCAGGAGTGTTGTGGTGAGGCGAGAGTGGCTTTGCGCTGGCCGTTTTTATTCTCTCTGTGTTTCCTCGTTCTCTCTCTCCCTCCTCCTCCCCCCTTCACGTCATTGTGTTCTGCATCAACCCCCTTCCATTCCTCAGAGCTTCGAGAAGGTTGGTGCGCTCTTTTCTTTGCTTTTGTTACTCCTTTGTTTCAGAAAGCGTCACTTATTGAAACAGCAGGAACTAAAAAAAAAAAAAAAAAAAAAAAAAGAGAGAGAGAGAGAGAGGAGGAAAGGAAAGTAGTTTTAAGAGTGAGATAATTAACGGTGTGCCCCAAAGAAAATGAAAAAAAAAAAAAAATGAGGAGAGCAAAGCTGCTGCGAAGATGACGAAGCGGTCCGCCCATGCAGCAGAGTGCCTTGACTGCATTGTGAGGCCTTGTGTGCAGAACCCTTGGTATTGCCTTCACTCCCCAATCAATGTTTTCTGCATGGTATGATCTTGTTGTCATGGAGACCCAAGAATTGGAAGATTAAAAAGAGGCAATGTTTGCATGGAAGGAGTGGGAGAGAAAGAGAAAGGAGCACCGCTTGCATGGGTGTTGACTGACGGACTGACACAGGAGCATGGCGCAGTGTGTGTTCACGCCTAGTGAAATGCTCAGATTGTGATCTTATTGAACCTGCAGCCTTGTCATGTATTGCAGCTCTTTATTTTTTGGCCCTTTTGTTATGTTTTTTTTTTTTTTTTTTTTACCTTTGTGTCCCTTTTCCCATGTCATCACATCTGCTCCAGGTGTTGCACTGACTTGGAATGTTGCACTTCAAGCTTCCACAATTCCCTTTTCGTTCAGAAGTTTCATGTTTGATTTGTCGGTGGCGTTTGGTTCTTCAGGACTAAATCCATAACACAAACTCAAGATGGACAAGGGGATAAATTTAAGTTGAGCTGCTTCTATTTGAACCAGGTTCTGGTGCTTCTACAGTAAAGTTTAGGCTGTTCTGACCACTCTGCTGAACTGCGGTGTGGTGTGCATCGATTTTTATTTCATGTGGGCAGTTTTCACCATGACTCATTCTAGATCTGGTCACCCAACAGGTTTAAACTAATACTTAAACTGAGAGAAATGTAAAAATATATATAATAAAAAAATTATAATAAAATACAGTGTAAGAATTTATATATATATATATTTAAAAACAGAAGAAAGACAACAAAATATGGTGATTAAAAGTGACGAAGCAACCCGTTCAAAAAAAACATTTTCAGGGCGTTATAAAATCATGCTAAATAGAAAGCACATCCAATTGAAATATTCTGGGGTTTGTTTGTTTTGTTACTTATATTACATTGCAAAATTATTTACACGTCGTAAACGTTTCCATATTATTTTCACGTATTTTAGCAGGATTTTATCTGATACAGCAATAAAGAGATTGAAAACACAGGTTGAATAATCTGGCGATGGGACAACTAATATCCTTAAATTCATCCTTAATTAAAGTTGGCGACATGCCATGCAGGGGACCCATCGAATGTAGGAGGTGCTCTGGTCAGATGAGTCCAAAATATAACCTTTTGACCTAAATGAAAAAGTCTGGCAGAGAACAAATAGTGGGGATGTTGTCTTCTTCAGCAACAGGAAAATAGGTGTACAGATGAATAATGCTATACTGGGGAGTCTAGGAAGAAAGTCAAAGTCCAGACCTAAATCCAGTCAGTTGCACAACTTGGGAATCGATTTTCACAGACGCCGCCCATCTGATCTGACTGAGCTTGAGCGATTTTGGAAAGAGGAATAGACACAAATTTATTAGTCTGAAAATGTGCAAAACTGGTAGTCTAACCTCCAAATAACCCTTGTAGCTGTACTGCAGTGAAACGTTGTTCCTCAAATTATTCAGTTGGGGCGACTAAACAGAAAATGCAAATCAGAATTTTCATATTGTTGGCAAATCCGTGCACGCTTTATTTCTGCTGCACTGTTTTGCACTACTTTGTGTCGGTCTGCCACTTAAAATCCCAGTACTCTGCCTTGAGGTTTGTGGTTACAATGTAATAAAACATCACAATGATGGCTTTTGTAAGTCACCGTTTTTTCTTTTTCTTACATATTTGTGGATTAAGGGGTATACTTAATCTTTTCCCATTTTGGCTTCACCTTTATTTAATAAATTATAACATGGTGGGATCTGTAGTGCCTGGTCTTGTTCTCTTGAGATTTCATTGTCGGACCTAGTCAAACCCGCACTGTTAATATTGGTCATGCTTTCATTTTATCGTGACAGCAAACGCTGGCTGTTGATAAAAAGCATGATGGTACTGCTATTCTTTATCCACCGAAGATTTTCATTTGAAACATTTCTTTCCATTTCGTCTCTGCAGTAATTTCCACAAGCCGAACAGCGGCTGCTTTTTCAGTGCAGTCTGACCCGAGGGCCTTTCATCGCTGCTGGTCTTCAGCCTGCAGACAGAGATTTCCCCCAGACGCTCTGAACCCGTTTTAACCTTATGCACGTTCGGGCTGGGTCACACGGCAGGATAATTAGCCCTATTTTTGCCCCGATCTTCCCCTTCCGACATCCCCCGACTGTCGGTGTTTCTCTTAGGATAAACTTATGTGATATTCCTGCCGTGTGTGGTGTGTTAGGAGTGATCTGGTCCGCTCGGTAGAACGTCGGCACCGCTCCGACCCAGAATAGGGGATATTCAACATGCTGGATTGTCTTGCCCCAATATCCCAGTGTGTGGGATGGTCCCCAAGGATAAATGAGCCAAAAAAAAAAAACAACACAGCTCACCTCTATATCATAGTGCAGCAAACGTAAAGCTCCCTGTTCGTCTCCACTCCTTGTGCTGTGTTGTGCTCGCCGTCACATTGTATGAGTAAACCTGTTTTATCTAAGATTATTTTTATTGTTACACGTGCCGTCTCTCAAGCATTGAAAATCGTCCGACTATTTTAATATCTTGCCATGGGAACCAGCCTTTAGCAGGTGAAAATCCCTTAATTCTTTACATACATATCTTTCTTTTTTTATTTTTTTTATTTTATAGTGTTTATTCACTCACCCACACAGTGTCTGACTGGTCTCCTCTCCAGTGCCTCGTTTAGCTTATGCACTTCTGCTTCTTTTTGTAACAAATCCTTTTTGCTACTCTGTTGCTAATTAACTGACATACGTACTTCTGAGATTTACAACAAGGTGTTTATTTTAGCTTAATGCACCTTGTACAGTGTTTTGACATCTGCCATTGTTTTTTAAACCTATTTTCTAATCAAAGTTGTAATAATTTCAAGGCAAGCAGATATTTAAATGATTTGATTTAAATGAGAGCCAGTGCTCTCAATTTGTTCAGAAAGGGTGTGTAGCTACACCTAAATAAACCAAGGAGTTCCAAAACTTCACGTTCAAATATCCAAATCTGATTTTTAGATCAGGTTAAGCAGTAATGACCAAATGCATTTTATTACTGCTGCTTACATCTTACGAAGAGAGACGGCGCTTTCTAGCTACATTTTTATCACTAACCCCAAGCTGCTCAGCTTTCTTACAGTAAATTGTACTGAGGATTCTAATTTTATAGCGAATACAACCTAAACTTTATCCACTTTTTATGCCCCCGATGGTAACGCACCTTACCTCAAGCACAAGACTAAAGAAAATGAATAAAATGACCGGAAAGTGCAACAACACATTACAATAACAACTGAGAGAAAAGTTACCTAAAAGTTACCTAAAATATGACTATTATTTTATACAGGCAAAACTACTCGGAAATATAATGCTGTCTGCCTTTGGTGAGCTGCCTGAATCTAGCTCTCTGTTCTATTAAATTTTTTACCCTTGTATTTGTTTTGTTTTCGTTTTTTTTTTTTAGTAAAAAATGCCTGAATTCATTTCTTCATTTTGAAAGTTTGTATCTTTTTTAAAAATAATCACATTCTTTGACCAAGAAAACAATCATAAAACAACCATCATATGGTTATAACATTTCAGCATTCATTATTTTCATGTTTTTGTCAAGCTCTTAAAAATCTACCTGCCAGATATCTCAAGTATGGCAAGCTGTACTAAAGTAGAATAAAGAATAAAATTCATACTATGTTTTATCTGTAAGATACTGTATGGTCTGCTTAAAATATCGTGATTCTATCTGACTCACTCACCATCTGACTTTATTTTTATTTTAGCAGTGACTGGATTTCTGAACAGCCTTCTCTGCTGCAACCTTACCCTCAAGCACACATAGATTTATCAATTATTTCTAAAGAACAATCTAACCCGACACCTGAGCCTGAAAAAAAGTCTTCAGCATGCATTTTGCTCTGCTGTGGATCTTTGCAAAGGGAGATCCCTGCAGAAAGTGGGCTAACATTAGCTTGACTCTTATTTATTTTGATATTCTCATATTTTGGCTCATAATAGGTTTTGTTTGCAGTCACAATAAGTAGACCTGCTGCACAATATTAGGAAAACAGGACAGTATTGTTCATTATTGTGATGGTGAAATTGGTTGCAATTAACTCAGATTTTTTCATCACGACACGTTTTCTTCCATCAACATTCAAACTGGTCTGTGTGACCTTTAGTGCCTTGGTCATAGAGTCCTGCAACGTGGCCAAATTTATTATTAGAAGCAAAGTTAGAGTGTGCGGAGCCTGAAATGCTATCACATACCAAATATTGTAACTAAAAAAACCTTTGTGATCCCAGAATTGTCCATATTAATATTACAGTGACTACTGTGATTCAAAATATTTATTTAGTTGCAATTTTACAACAGAAAACTCACAAAAAGTTGTTTTTCGGTGGATAAAGCGAGTAAGAAAATGGATGGATGGATAAACTTAGCGTTACGCTCAGATCTGTGTCCAGATGGCTATTGGTTGAGCTTTAGCCAAGTGTACTCTAAAAAATACGGATTGGGCTGGTATTGGGCTGACTTTAATTATTCTTCAATGGGTTTTTCTCCAGCTATGCTCAGATTTGGTCGGGCATACTTTTAGAAAATCAAACACCTATTTTTATAACTGTTTTGAAACGTTTTACTTCTCTATCATGTGTAAAAACCCTTACTGTTTGTGATTGTAATTAAAAAATTTCCATCACTCCACATAAAAGTTGTTTTCATGCACATTTACTGGCATATTGTATGTTTTCGAAACTTTTAATGAGATTTCACATTAAGACACATCCATATGTGCAAATTCATACATTTTAAGCATTTTAAAATTAATATTTTTCATGACAAATACCTTTTACCTGTTACCTTTTATTCAATTCCTACATTGGACAACTATGAATAATCCAACTCAAGAACTGAACTGAAATCATAATTTTCAAACTCTCAAAGTCGGGTTCGGTTATTATTACAACTTTGATCTGAAAATACTGTATGTGTTGTGATGGAAATGACAGATCATTACTGAGCAATGTTTACTTTTATCATCCTTGACACAAAGCAAGATTAACATGTTCATTGTGGTTAAAGATGAAACCATAATTCAGAATAAATCAGACGGCAGCCATTTGCTCCTGTGACTTCTTTATGCTGAAACCTATAAACCGTTTGCTGCAAAGCAAGATGTTTCATGCCAAATAAACTCAAATCGTAGATGTTTTCCCTACTAAAATGACTGACAATTCAGCTCAGAATTATTCATAATCCTTGCGGATATTCTCATTTTAACGCATTAGTTTGTTTCTGGCTGGTCATGACTCAGCCCTCACCTACTGTAAAATGATCCTGTTCTCAGTTGTGGAAAAAGGGTTCAAGTATTTTCTGCATAAATATGTGTGTATTAAATTGCTCTTAATTTATTATAACCCATAAAAATAGGCATTTTTCTTTAAAAAAAAAAAACATGTCACTCTCGTGTTGCTTTATGCTGATCCGGTAATACTTTCACTTTAAGAACCTGAATACTTTTCCTCTCTTTCTTTCCTGTAATGTTTATGTTTTGTCCGTTTTTTTTTTCCTGTTCCTATTTCCACCAGCATCTCTAAAACGTCTCCATTGAATGGCATTTAGTATTAATCATACCCATTATTATTTTTAGCTATTCCGAGGATATAATAATTCCCTGTTATTACAGTGGTTAATGAAAGTTGTGTCCTTGAGTCAGACAGGATGGTTCTCCGTAAATGTCAGCTGCATAGCAGGCACAGAGATACTGCGGTAATCCCTCTGGCTCTGCCAAGTCCTTCTCAGGCTGTTGCCAGCAGACTCTCAGCAGAGGACGGGACTTAATGATAGCTCCTCTAATAAAAACTGAAGGTCCAGAGCTCTTACAAAATGTATGGAAAATGGAGAGATGCGAGGGGAATCAAAAGCCGCAGCTTGATTAACTTAAAGCTAGCGGCTCTGCGAGCAACTGAGGGATTATCCTTGGTTTTGAGCTCGCTTTCCTCGAAAGCACTCACCTGTGTTCTGTAATTGATTATTTAGCCGTGGATCTGAGTGAAATCTAACTTTTATGCGTAAGAACAAAATATAAAGCATCCTCAAAAAAAAAAAAAAAAATCATCTTGAGTCATTACCTCCATCATTTTGCACACATTCTTACTCAATTAACTCATAATACGCTTAACAAATAGCTTTTTTTATTATTATTTTGAGGTGGTTTTCTTTCTTGTTTCTAGATTCCAAACCATTTTGTCATGCTGCATTGCACCCGCTGTGTTTGTGTTATGCACGGGGCTGCCTGTCTGCCTGTCGGTCTGTCTGTCTGTCCGTCCGCTTGTCTGTCTGCAGCATGCTCAGATGAGGAGATGCCTGCCCAATCATGTCTGTTTTCTAACAGATCTATCTGTTCTTGTCTCTTTGTCTCTTTCTTCTCTTCAACTTGTATCCAATTCTGGGTATTTTATTTCTGATTATTTTCTATTCTATTTGAACTACCTTTTACTTTTCATGGAACAGTAGTGAAATCACGGCAAGAGTTGATTTTATTTTATTTTATTTATTTTTTTATTAAACTCTGTTGAAGTTATGGAAAACTATTAACTTCTGCCCAACTGTCTCTGGCTTCTTTGAGTAGGGGGGATGTGGCCCATGAAGAACCCATGTAATGGTGTTGCTCATTAAGGACTGGAGGTTATGCAGCAAGTTTTGAGTATTTATTAATCCTTTTATGTGTTTGATTTTAGACTTTGAGTGATATTCGTGGCGTGAACAGAGTAAGCTTAGACTCTCTTGCTTTGTTCATCTGCAGGATTTCATTTTTAGGCTTTTTAATTTGTCTAGTTTTAGAGACATTTTTTCTGTTCAGTTCTGTTTTTAGATATTTATTTATTTTAATAAACACATATACAAGGCCTTGCAAAAGTTTCCTATTTTGTCACGTTGCAACCAACTATTTCAGTGCGTTTTATCAGGATTTTATGCAATGGAAGGAAAGTGGTTTCCAACATTAATCTGAAAAGTGTGGTGTGCATCTGTATTTAGCCCCCTTTACTCTGATATCCCTGAATAACATGCAGTGCACACATTCGCCTTCAGAGGTCAGCTGATTAGGAAATGGAGTCCCCCTGTGTGTAATTTCTTATCAGTATAGAGCTACAAAGCTGTTCTATGAAGGCCTCTGAGGTTTGTCTGAGAACATCAGAGAACAAACGTTATCATGAGGACCAAGGAGCGCAGCAGACAGGTCAGGGAGAAAGTTAGGATAGAAAACAATATTCGGAGCTCTGGACATCTCACAGAGCTCTGTTTAATCCATGTAAATGTAGACAGGCTTTGGTGAGAGCTGAACATGGACACTCTCCATCCAGTCAGACTGAGCTTGAGCTATTTTGCAAAGAAGAATGGACAGAAACTTCAGTCTCTCGATGCACAAAGCTGGTAGAAACAGGCCTCTGAGACCTTGCAGATTTAATTTGAGCAAAAGGTGCTTCTACAAATGATTAAATCACAGGAGCTCGACGTAAATCCATGCCACATTTTTCAGATTGTTGTGCGTAACCCATTTTCAAAACCAGGTATCCTTTTTTTCTTTCACTTCACAAGTCCGCACTACCGTGCGTTGGTCCATCACATAAGATCCCAATAAAACACATAGAGGTTTCTAGTTGTAACGCGTCAAAATGTGAAAAAAAAACAAAAGAAAAAAAGTCCACTTTGGCAAGGCACTGTTAGCTTCCTATAGTGCTGAGTTTTTCGACTATGTTTCTGCTCTTCCCTTTCATTCTCTCCTTTCATCCAGAGACGTTTGTATGTTTCTTTCTCTGTTTTGTTTCCTGTGCCGTGACCCTGGGGTAGCTCCCCTTTTTTTTTTTCTTCTACTCTGTTCCTCCAACATCCGATTTCTCCTAGCCATTTTTTTTTACTTTTCTACAGTTTCGTTATTTTGTTTCTCTTTACTTTAGAAGCATCTGCTTTCTGAATGGGCCTGACTCTGGTATATAGCCGTGTTTTTAAATAGATCCATGTGTTTTCTTCTTCCTCGCTCCTCTTTTCTTCCCCCCTTCTTCCCTCCTTCCCTTGCAAACCCCACTCCTCTAATCCTCTCTTTATCTCCACCCCCTCCCCCTCCCCTGTCTTCCCACCCCCCCACACTTCCTATTCTCTCTTCTTCCTCTTCATTCTGTCCGCGCCCTGATGTGTAGGAGCTCCAGACACATGTACATAAGTTTATTAACTTATAAACATGCACATACTACCTCACATATCTCTCTTTCTCTACCTGTTTTTGCTCGCACTCTTTCATGCTGTCTTGGTGTTCTTTACTTAATGTCTCCAAACGATCACAGCACCTTTTCAGACCCTCTCGACCCACTCTCTGTCCACATTTCCAACTCATTTTTTGACAACACACTGTTCTCAGTAATTGATCCTATGTATTGTACAGTATCTTGTTGTACAATGTGGCTGTCCTTTGCTACATTGCCTGTCATTGTCTGGAAGAGACGCAGAGCTGCCTCTGTCTGTCTGTCTGTCTGTCTGTCTGTCTGTCTGCCTTTCTCTCAGTCTCTCTCCCTATCTCTCTGTGGCTTCTACCTGTCCTCTCCGTGTCTTGTCTCGCTCCTCTCTGCCTTCCTCTTTCAGTTCTCCGTTCTCTTCTTTGTGTTCCTCCACCATTTTTATTCCTCTTGAGTCGCCCAGGCATGCGAGTGACCTATGAGTTCAGTCTCTCGGCGCGTCTCCCCTCCAATACGTAGCAGAGCCAGCTCTGACAGATGTAGTATTGCATGCAACTTTGCTACTTTGCTTGTTCTCCCTCACACAAGGGTGGGTGGGTGGGTTTGAGGGGGGACACAAATAGCAGACAGGGCCCTATTGATCAGCCCCTCAGTGATGCATATACTCGCTCTAAAAACAACCCCATCTGCTGCACGAGTGCCTCGAGGCACAGAAATTGCAATCAAGTAAAGTGTCTATCTGGCGGCTCCGGTAAAGTTTTAAGATTGCTTCGAGAAGAGGGGGGGATAAAACAAGAACAATGCAGCTGTAGCTTATAGAAAAATGAGTCACAAATTCTGTTGTGGAGAAGAGAAACTGACTATAGGTGTCATGTCCTGGTTGAAGCGAAACTCAAGAGTTTGTCACGATATTATTTTGCGTAGGCGGCTCACTGTGAATGGTTGAGCTTAACACAAGATTTGTGTCTTTCTGTTGAAATCATCAGTACCATAAAGAAATTGGGACTAAACTTGAAATATCCCTTTGTAATTTTCTGTAAATCCCTGAAGTTCATTTTCCCCCTTCCTGTTACTTCTCCTCTTTCTCTCTCTCTCTCTCTCTCTCTCTCTCTCTCTCGCTCTCTCTTTCCTTCTCTCTCTTTCTTTCTATCTCTCATTCCCTCACCTTTTCTCCCTTGATCTCCTGCTCTTTGCTGTGCTCTTTCTTTCTCATTCTTTCTTCCCACCCTTCCCCCTCCTTGCTCCCCTCTTCCCTCTTTTCTCCTCCTCTGCCTCACACTTTTTACCCCCTCCCTATCCCATGCCCCCCGCCCCTTTTTCCTTTTTTACCCCGGCTCTCTTCCTCTCCCAGTGCGCCGCGTGCCCCCTCGTTTCTCTATCTTGCCCTCCAATCACGAGATCATGCCCGGGGGGAGCGTCAACATCACCTGCGTGGCCGTGGGCTCCCCCATGCCTTACGTCAAGTGGATGTTGGGCATCGAGGACCTGACCCCGGAGGACGAGATGCCCATCGGACGGAACGTGCTGGAACTCAACGGCGTGCGGGAGTCTGCCAACTACACCTGCGTGGCCATGAGCAGCCTGGGCATCATTGAGGCCACGGCTCAGGTCTTAGTCAAGAGTAAGACCCCTTATTTATCTGAGAATGTTTTTGACCCTAATTTACACATACTGCAGATTTGGAGATTTAAAGATTTCTGATATTATGGTGCATATCAGGGATCCCCCAAAGTGCGGCCCAAGAGTCATTTGTGGGGAAGAGAGAGAATCTTGTTTTTAGTTTGGGAAAAAATTATAACCAACAAAAAATTATAAAATCTTCTCACAGTGTTAGGTTCAATAAGTTATAAAAGTATTCATGTTTTAATAACCACGCCTTTTGCATCTTTATAGTAAATGCGATCCCGTTTATCCAGTGACTTTTACTCATATGCAGACTTTGGTGCACTCAAATCTGTTTTTAATGAATTTATCAAACTTTGCTAAATATAGCAAGTCTTGTCAAAGAAGGAGTGACCCAAATTCTACTCTTATTGCTGAGAATAAATGTTTGCTTAAATTTTTTTTTTCATTGTGTCCAAAAGAATTTGTGAACTGGATGTGTTTTCCTGTGAAATGGGTAGCATTAGTAAAAATGTAATGATCAGAATTTTGTGGCCGATTTCCAGATTCTTTTTTTTTTTTAATTTTGTTTAAAGTTTTGACCCGCCGATACTAATTCTGGTGGCATTTTTCAAAATTGTCAACAACAGGTTAGAATTAGTCTTAATTAGCTCTTTGCACATCTTTAGCAGAGGTGCTAATAAGTACGGGGGCCACTGTGTCTCCTGTTGTGCAAAACTATTTGATAAAGCAGGCTCTAAGAACATTAAACTGCAAAAAGAAGAATGACTTTTTGTTTTTACATAATGAGGTAACTTGGTGATCTCACAGCAATCTGTTTTTAATGAATTTATCAAACTTTGCTAAATATAGCAAGTCTTGTCAAAGAAGGAGTGACCCAAATTCTACTCTTATTGCTGAGAATAAATGTTTGCTTACATTTTTCTTTCATTGTGTCCAAAAGAATTTGTGAACTGGATGTGTTTTCCTGTGATATGGATAGTGTGCAAACATTTGGATCTACAACGATTTACAGATCTCTTCCTACAAAACATCTGACTGCTTTATTTGCTTCATTAAAAGTCTTGCCCACAACATATTATGTTAACTACCATCCAACAGTAACTTTGACTTGATAATTTTGTCTATCGTGACAAAAAGTTTATACACCCCTTGCTAAATTTGAATGATTCTCATTTTTTAAGATAATCTTCCCAAAGAACAGCGCGAGCTAGCTTCATTTTAATATTAAATTTTTCTTGGAGCTATTCGAGTCCCTGAGTCCCTCCTGGAAAAAAAATTAATATGCTCTAATTTATCAGCCCCACAAGCTCCAGCACGTTGGTGCTGCTGAAATTAGAAATTTGAGAAACCACATTATTGGAACATAAAAATAGTAAAAACGCAGTGTGCTGCATGAATCACTACCATCCTCTGAGGATTTCACGGGAAATTGTAAACCTAAAACTACCATTAAGTTATGTAAAAACATTTTTTTTTTTTTTTTTGTTATGGTGGAATTTTAAGAGTAACACATCCAGCAAGCCTAGCTGCTGTTAACAATGAAAGGGAATCGGATCTGAATAAGGCTTTCTGTTTTTAGGTTGTGACGGGCAAGAATATGATAAAGGATGTATATACCCTGGACTAAAACCAGTACAAACGTTTTGATTAACTTAAATTATTCTTCTAATTAAAAATTTTTTATCTGCTGGTGTTGTGATCCGCAGCTTTACCGAAGCCTCCTGGCACGCCCATCGTCACAGAGACCACAGCCACCAGCGTCACCATCACATGGGACTCGGGCAATCCCGACCCAGTCTCCTACTACATCATCCAGTACCGGGCCAAAGGGCCAGAGAGCAAATACGAGACGGTGGACAGCATCACCACCACGCGCTACAGCATTGGCGGACTCTACCCCAACACTGAGTATGAAATACGGGTGTCCGCCTTCAACAGCATCGGCCAGGGGCCACCGTCTGCACGTGTGGAGGCTCGCACTGGAGAGCAAGCCCCAGCCAGCCCTCCACGGAACGTGCAGGCCCACGTTATCTCCGAGAACACCGTGATGGTGCGCTGGGAGGAACCAGAGGAGCCCAATGGACAGGTGGGTCGGAAATTAAGCACTGCAAAAACGGAACTAAAATTAAGTAAATTATTCTTGAAATTAGTGCATTTTTTTCTTGATTTGAGCAGGTAAATAAGATTATTTGCCAATGGAATAAGAGTTTTGCACTTAAAGTAGGAACAATTCATTTCCATCATCTTATTTCAAGTGCAGAATATCTAAATATCTTATTTTAGGGGTTGAACTACTAATCCCATTGGCAAATGGTCTTATTTACCTGCTCAAATCAATGAAAAATAGACTCATTTCTAGAAAATTTTACTTACTTTTAGTTCCCTTTTTGCAGTGAGGTACCTCTTTCTGATCGTTGAAACTTTTCAGCACTACGTTGTAGTTTCTTATTATTTGTTTAGAAGTTTACTCTATTATGAGCTGGAATTGACTAAAAGGTTGTCTTTCATCTTTTGCCCTTCCACGGGTGTTAGAGTCACCCTTAAAACAAAATACACCATACACGATACAAATATTTAAACACAATCTCAAAATGACAATAAAATAACACCAGTTCCTATTAGCGCCATAGTTAGAATAAGGTATATCTTCCTTTTATCCTTTGTCAGGTATAAATCTCAAAATGTAGAGACTAAATCCGACACTTACAAATTGTTTTTCATTTGAATAAGACATTAAAGTTTAGAATCAATTCCAAGATATAAGAATTAAGAAACAATTTGTGCTCAAAAATATCTAACTGCACTCAGCCACTGTAACTTCAAAAGAAACATGCTGTTACATAAACCCAGGATGCTGTTAGCTCATTAGCACCCTGGGTCTTACTAGTATAATGCATATAAATTACTGTGCCATCTGCATACAATTACCGACGGAAGATAAAGCCTAAACAACGGTGTAAGGATAAACACCTGTTGACACCTTCAAAGCAGATGATTCACAATTTTGAATGTGTTTTATTCTCTTGATAATGTTTTGGCGCATTCAGAAAGGTAAATGGACCTTAATGAAATAAGGTTAGAGTCCTGCACCAAACCCACAAGAAATCCATAGAAAAGTATTCATTTTGCATCCTCTATAGCTGTTTTGTTGGTAGCTGCATTGTAAAGTAATACACAACCAAGTGAACTTTTTTTATAAGGCGTTTTAATCCAGCGTCCAGGTTCATGCACTCTCTAAAGACCGTGTCTTGGCAGAGATGTCGGTCCCGCAAGTCTCTCGCTACTTTCCTAGCTCTCTAAAAAAAGAAAGGGTAATTGGAATGTCCACTCTAAGTTGAGAGCGCTCCCTCTTGAGGCCTATTTCCTTTTTCAAGCCCACCTAACTGAACAGCGAGTTCATAGAAGCACAAGACTGAATTGAGTGCATATGGGGATTATGGATATTAAAGAGTAAGAGCAGGGGAGGTGGGAGAGCCGAAGGTTTAGGGAGTTGGCGGGGCAGAGGGATTACATAAACTCTGACCTACCTACTGTGTTTCCAAAAGTCCCAAACGGGTAGAGGTGGAGTGATTACATCTTAAAGGTCAGAATCAGCTCATTGGCTTTGTCAGCTTTACCCTTCATTGTGGCAGATGTATAAAATCTCTCAGTTAAAACTACATCGAGCACGCAATAAAGCAGCATATCTCCTGGACTCAACGGTCTGAAGTAAACCAGATGATGGCCACAGTTATTGTAAAGTCTAGCCGTGTTAAAACATGGTATTATGGATTATCATTGTTGAGTGACTGAGGGATTAGACCAAATAAAAATAATCTGTCCCCGATAACCTAAAAATCTGATTCCAAAGCAGAGGTCTCTGCTTTAGCTGTTACAAGGTTGCCTCTCTCTCACACTTTCTCTTTAACCCTCTCTCTCTCTCTCTTTAACCCCTTGCTCCCTTCCAGGTGAAAGGCTATCGTGTGTACTACACCATGGACCCATCCCGAGCCATTAACGAGTGGCAGATCCACAACGTGCAAGACAGCATAATCACCACCATCCAGAACCTCGCGACCTCAGAGACGTACACCATCCAGGTCCTTGCCTTCACGTCTGTAGGCGACGGGCCTTTTTCTGACCCTGTCCATGTGAAAGTTTTGCGTGGAGGTAAGCGCATTTGGGTAAAAACCCCCCAGATAATCATGCCTAGGTCTTTGTGAAACAGAATGTGTCAGATGATTGATTGACTGATGCCAGCAGACACAGGCAACAACTACATTGGCTTTGTTAGTAAAAATGTAATGATTCTTTTTTCTTATTTTGTTTAAAGTTTTGACCCGCCGATAATGATTCTGGTGCCATTTTTCAGAAAATTTCAACAATAGGTTAAATGAGTCTTAATTAGCTCTTTACACATCTTTAGCAGATGTGCTAATAAGTACGGGGGCCACTGTGTCTCCTGTTGTGCAAAACTATTTGAGAAAGCAGGCTCTAAGAACATTAAACTGCAAGAAGAAGAATGACATTTTGTTTTTACATAATGAGGTAACCTGGTGATCTCACAGCAAGCAAGAGACTGTGTCTGACTGGCTGTGTTGTCCGGTCCTCTGCAGTTCCAGGTCAACCGGGCAAGTTTAAAGTGGGGAAGGTGACAGACACCAGCATTGAGCTGACCTGGGAACCTGCATACACCAAGGAGAAAATAGTCAATTACGAGCTGCTCTACAAGCCCGTCAAGTTTGGCAGCTTGGTAAGCCTATTTGCTCCCTTTTTGTTCAGTGGATTTTATGCCATTTTGTAGGGGTAAAATGGTGAAATGAGAAGGGGAAAATGTAAGAGTTAGACCTGCCGTTCAGCTTCCTTTTTCTGTTCTCCACTCGCAGGAGAAGTTGACCTTTGGGCCGAGGAACTCTTACACCGTCGAGGGCCTGAAAGCCAACACGGAGTACTCCTTCTCCCTGGCCGCCATCTCCAACAAAGGCATCGGAGCGTTCACCAACGAAGTGGTGCAGCGGACGTCCCAAGCCAGTATGTCCTTGTTTCACCAATGTTACACAAATACGATCGCAGAATAACGCTGCGCCGAGCGCGTCCTGCGCATTTTTTAATTGTGTCATATTTACTTGCTTGGCAAATGTTACCAGCCTCTCAAATCACACACTCTCACACGCTGCCGTTTCCTCAGCTGCTGACCCGATAAAACCTGGAAACCATCTCAGAATCTCTCCATGTGTCTCCATTCTCATCCCATCTGTCCATCCCTCCCTTCTCACATCCATCCGCACACCTTTAACTGTGCCTATCTTCCGCTGAAAGGCCTCTCTTCCCCCACACAGTCTTACAGCATGACAGACGGAGTGCTGAATAACGTTTCGTTCTTTTTTTTTTTTTTTTTTTTCCTTGGCTATCTCTTCACTTTCCTCTGCTCCGGCAGAGTACAGTATAATGCATTTTGAAAGGCTGAAACTTTCTTCCACTTACTGGCTTGCCACCAGTGGTGTGGTGTGTTAAAGGACGATCGCCTGGCCTGTTATGATGACAGGTAAGTGCCACCCAGACTGGATTTTACAACACGCCATACTTTGGATTCTCTCCCCTGTCTCTTTTTCTCTCGTTTTTCTACACAAAGATAGCCGATAAGGCTCAAAAGGGACCCGCCGTGTTGCTCTGAGATACAAAATCAAATCTGCCCTCAAGAGGACGAAAAGATAACAGAAAATGAAACAAGGGAAAGAATTCATAAAGTAGTCGCAGCATTGATAAAAGTCCTCTAGGTGGTAAAATCTCTAATGTGGTAAGTTTTTCCTATTGCAAGTATTTACAATAACTCAGCAGAACGGCGACTGTTCGTTCGCCGACCGACATGTAAGACCAGAGTGGTCTGTCTTTAGGTCTCGAGCCCGATAGGTATGGTTGGGGGGGGGAGGGGGGGTAGAGTGGGGAGCATATCTTGGATAAAGGGAAAAGAAGGTGCTTGATAAGCAGACTGTTTCTTGCAGTAGAATTCATTTCCCAGGGAGGTTAGGTGTGCTTTGTTATCGCCAAGCTTTGGTGCACATCTAGATTGTCCCCCGAGGCCAGCAGAACAGTGGCTGTACGGCTGAGTGAATAGATACTTGAACCTGTCAGCTGTGACTATTATACACACACGCACACATATATACTCAGACACACACACACACACACACAGACACACACATACACGTGGAGCTGAGCCACACACCGCCGGAGATCAAGCAAGACCGGACACCTCGGCCCTGCTTTAGCCTTTGCGTACGTGTTAAGGTGAGTGATATGTATTGTAGTGGCGTGAAGGTGTGGGAGTGCCTCATGTTTTTTCTTTTTATATTCAGTCCTGACTTTAGTGCCTTACTTTTTTATCCTGACTTATAAACCCATTTTGACACCGTGTAATATTGTTTTAGCTTGTTTTATCTCCTTGCTGCAAAGCTTAAGACCTTCCTCTTGTCAGAACAGGAACACACTCTTTTATCCCAAGGACTCAAGGATTATGCTGCCATGGAGGCTGCAGCTGGAAAATTTGTATATATATATATATATATATATATATATATATATATATATATATATATATATATATATATATATATATATATATGCTCCTGTGTGGATAGCTGTATGTCCCTCCATCAGGACAAGAGATGCTATTTATTTTCTGTTTTCTTTGGGTATTTTTTTCCTGAACCTGCATCCCTCCATGCCACCAGCTGCAGCCAGATGATGAAATAATTATTGGCTATCGGATGTTCAATCTCCTTCCATATAATTAAGTTGTCCACTTAGGGTCAATACTCTTGTCTCGGGTTTATTTCATTATACTGTTGCTTCCCATTTTTATTTCCAAGCCTGCCTTGCAAAGTATTCATACCCTCTAAAAAGTATTCATTTTTAGCCTTTATGTATTTCATGAGGATTTATGTGATGCTAGTACACAGTTGCGAAGTGGAAGGAACATGATTCACGTTTTCTTAAAGATTTTTTTATTTATAACAATTTTGAAAACGTGTTGCGGGAATTAGTATGCACCTCCTTTTACTCTGATACCCCTAAATTAAATCCAGGGCAACACATTTCCTGCTTAGTTTCCACATGTAATTTGGTCTCTGTGTAAATCCAGCTGTTCTTTGAAGAACTCAAAGCTCTGTTGGAGAACATTAGTTAACAAACAGCATCATGAAGACCAAGGATCACAGCAGACAGGACAGGGGTAAAGTAGTCATGATGTTTAAAGCATGGTTAGGTTCTAAAACTATATATCAAGCTTTGAACATCTCTTAGATCGCTGTTCAGTCCATCGTCTAGAAATGACAGGAGTATGGCACAACTTCAAACCTACCAATATGTGGCATGGCAGCTCTGATGGAGCTGCTGAGATCCGCTGCTCAGGTGGGAGAATCTGTTGACAGCTTTCAGTCATTCACAAATCCGGCCTTTATGGAACAGTAGCAAGAATAGAGGAAGCCATAAGAGGTTTGCTGCAAGAGATGGGGTAAACATGTGGAATTTGGTCAGATAAAACCAAACAATACATGCAAAGCAGCATGTGTGATGAAAATTACCCTGAACACAACCAGGGTCCGAAATTAACACTTGGCAGACGCCAAATGCAAGTAAATTTTCCATTCGGCGAATACATTTCAGAAGGCTAGCTGTCACATGGCGAGTAAATGGTTGTAACAAATGAATTGTGTTTTTCAGTCATCATTTAGGTGGATGATTCTTTATGTTCCTCTGCTGTCAGCTCATATAACAACAAATGCGCACGTACACAAACACTCTCACACGTGACGCAATAACGACAGGAACTTCGCCATGTCCGCTTGCTAACAACTAGCGTTTAGCTCAGGCTAATTACATAGCGGGATCATGTGGAGATATTTAGCAGGAGTCAGTCGGATTTACTTTGGCCGGTAAAAAATACGCTTGGCCGGTTGATTTTTACGTGTACCGGCCAACTTGACCGGTGAATCAGGACGTTCATTTCAGACACTGAACACTTCCCTGCAGACAGGAAAGTTGGTCAGAGTTGATCAGTGAGAAGATGGATAAAAAAAGTAAAAGGCAATATTGGCAGAAAACCTTTTACAGGCTGAGAGTGACTTGGGACAGAGCAAGGTTGACCGTCCAGCAGGACAACTACCTCGAACATACAGCCAGAGCTATGATAGGATGGTTTAGATCAAAGCGTGCTGATGGGTTGGAGTGGCCCAAACAAAGTACAAACCTTAATTCAACTGATAATCTATTCATGCAAGGCTGGTAGCGGCTTGGCTCAAAAAACTTGAAAGCTGTAATGCAGCAGAAGGCGGTTCCACACTAAGACTAAAGGGGGATGAGATACATGCCAAGGATTTTGTTGAAAAAATTTATAAATTTGTAAACTGTGTATATTTTCCTTCCAGTGTGTAATTGGGCACAACTTTGTGTTGGTTAATCACATTCAGTAAATCCCAGGAAATACATTAAAGTGTGTGGTTGTAAACTACCAGAAGGGGTATGGATACTTTTTCAAGGCCAGTGTTAGTTTTTTGTTTCTGTTCAGTTTTCTTTCATTTCTCATTGTTTCCTTTTTTTATCCTTACTATCCATCCTTTTGCTTATGATTTTTCCCCTCTCTTACTTTTGCCTTGGGTACTTTTTTCTCCTAAACTCTTTGCCAATTTGCTCCCTTACCTCTATCCATCCAAGAGCCCTCAGCTGCACCAGAAGGTGTGTCCTGTGAGAGCGTCAGCTCCACCTCCCTGAGAGTGAGCTGGCGGCCGCCTCAGTTGGAGGCCCGCAATGGCGTGTTGGCAAGTTATGAGCTCAAATACCAAAAGGTTTCTGGGACAGGAGAAGAAGGCGGAGAAGGAGAAAGTGTGGGCTCTGAGGTGGAGGAGTCCCCCGTCTCAGCCCACCAGAAACAGATCGTGTTGGAGGGGCTGGAGAAGTGGAGCTGGTACAATATCACACTTGCAGCCGCCACAGCAGAGGGGACGGGACCCAGCAGCCCGGCTGTGCTGTGCAGAACAGATGAGGACGGTAAGAGCGTGTGCCGCTGATCAGACTTAAATGCTATTGATTCCTGAGCTGGTTATTTACCGTTTGGGCCGGTCCATGTTTTTAATCACCTCTGCATCCGCGTGTGTTCTGTGGGTCAGTTCCCGGCGCCTCCCCTCGTCAGGTGGACGTTCAGCCGCTAAACTCCTCAGCTCTCCGGGTAACGTGGCGCTCTGTGTTGCCCCGGTTACGGCAGGGCCAGATCCGAGGGTACCAGGTGCACTTCAACCGCGTGGAGAGCGGGGAATCACGCACCCTGCCCCGGATCAAAGACCTTCTGTTGGACGAATCCCAGGTGAAATCACTGTTTCAAAGATAAAACGACGCTCGTCTCTAATATCTGTAAACATTTTCCTTTTTCTCATCTAATCTTTTGACTCACTCCTCCTCTCATCTGTCTCGGCTGCCTACGGGGGCGTGTTTCTCCTGTGTGACAAGATGGAGGAGGATGATTCGACTCAGTATGTGAGTGCAGACTGCCGGCCGTTTTTCCCACAAGGAAATAATAAATGAGCTTACAAGCAATCCATACAGCAGAATGAATATGGTACTTTAAAATCCAATTCTCATCTAGTTGGACCACAGTGGGTTTGATCAAAACCTCTATTATCTAACTTTACCTTTGGTTGTTGTTTGTTTGTTTTGAAACTGTCTCGGAAAATAGTACATCTTTGTCTATAGATAAATAATAATATTATATAGCAAAAAATACACATTAGACCAACTCCGAGTCATACTCAAAATGAAAGATAAAGTATAAACAGGTCATCCTGTGCATACTTATAATTATGCATATTTCTCTGTTGGATGTCCTTTTGTAACAATAACATAAAAATGTGTATTAAAGGCACTATACCTGATTCTGCACAATTTTGAACCGTCAGTGAGGAGAACAGTTTGGTTTGAACAGTAAGCCCCGCCCCCAACTGTGTTTTTCCCGAATCAAAAACCCTCCTCCTCTCCCTTCTGGTCGCTCTTTCAATGCACAAGACTAAACACAACTCCCAAGCTCATGCAGCATCCTCCAGAGGAAACAAGGCTTCATCGAGGGACTTTTCTTCATTTTCTTTGACATAAATTGCTCCGTCTCGGGTAAAAGATATCGTCTTATAAGAAGGGTCAACACTCATCGGCGCGCCATGCTGTTCTGTTTACATACCCCGTCGTGCACGGCGCTGGAGATGCTGCTGCTTAGCAACGGCTCCTCACCTCATTGTGGCATTGGGAGAGACAAATCGCCCCACATTGTCCCCCTTTCGCTGCTTATTCCCCCCCCCCCCCCCAAAATGGACTTGCTCAATCAATTAGTTTACTGTTATTATCAAATTACATCTTTTAACTCATAATACACTACATATAAAGTATTATTCTTAACCAGACAAATAATTGCCCTCATAGAGAGACAAAATACAAAATATTTTAGAGTTGTTCAAGCATGTCCATTATGTTAGAATATTCTTCTTTTGTGATTATATTTGCATCGGAATAAATTAGGATCTAATAGAAACAAATACAATACTGTATACTGAAATTAGTTTTCTTTTGTTTTATGCACATTCATTACACAGTGATATAGGCTATTGTGCTTTATTTGTGGTAATATGTGGGATTGTGGCTTGCAAGCAAATGCAAAAACTCCAAAATGCTCAAAAAATTTCAATATCTAAAAAACATTAAAAAAAATGTTACATGTCATGGTGAAGACTGCTAACTCAGACGCTGTCAATGACAACATTGAGATGCATTGGTGTTGAGTCGCTGACAGCTCCTATAGTGGCATTAAGCCACAAACAGAGATTGCTAAGCAATCTTGATGTTTACAGAGTGCCGTATCCAAGCCTATGAATTGAAAGTTGAGTGAAAGGAAAAAGTGTGCCAACAAAAACGATGATGCACAACTAAAAGGAACAACCTCAGAGTTGAGAGGGTCCTTTCCAATCAAGTTTTTAGCCATATTCTAATCTATTGAGATGTATGTGCTTGCATAAAGACACAATATTTTGCATTGCTCTGTACCTTTTGTGATGAGTGAGGAATACAGTATTCTGTGGGATTTCTAGGAGAGGACCGCTAGGTAATGATGTTTTTTCCACCTACAGGAGCTGGTTTTAGGAGGTTTGAAAGCAGAGACGTTGTACTCTGTTTCCGTGGCTGCATACACCACTAAAGGGGATGGAGCGCACAGCAAAGCTAAGCTGGTGCAGACCACAGGGATTGGTGAGCATATGTCAACTATATAGCGCTCTGGATTTAGTAACACATTCAGGAATTGATCTCTCCGCAAGCTGTGCCGTAAATAAACAGCAGATCAATGCTAATTTCCTCTACAAGATTTACATGATACATTGGTTTTAGAGTACATGTTACAACTGATTTTCTGCTGCCCGCTCTCTCGTCTGCAGTGCCTGGCTCCCCGTCCCTCTGGGTGCGTCCAGGATCCGGCTCGTCTGTGGTGGTGAGGTGGGCTCCTCCGCTCGAGTGCTCCGAGACAGATTCCGATGGCAGGGGCACCCCAGTGGAGATCCAGGGCTACCGCCTACAGTTCGGACTGAAGAACACGTCTTTGAACGGCACTGTGGATTTCCCGCCTCGCGAAAGAAACTTCACTGTCAGAAACCTCTCCCCGGGGTCCTCCTACCTCTTTGTCCTCTCTGCGAAGAGCAAAGCGGGCTACGGGAATGCGGCACAGGAGGAAATAGCCGTTCCCATGTGCCCACCCTCGGAATACCCCAAAATAATCGATTTTGTCAACGCTAGCTGCTGCTCCCTCCATTTCTCCTGGCTGCCCCCCGCCCCAGACGAGTGCAGCGGCGTTGTCACAGAGTACACTATAGCTTACAGAAAGGCTGCTGACTCGGGCTCCGCGGCCCCAACGGGCCCCTCCGCCCCCCCACCGGGACCCTCCGCTCCCCCTTGGCTCATCACGCTTCCAGCAAGTGAGTCCAGCTACACCATCTTGGGCCTGAATCACAGCGCGGCCTACGAGGTCCAGCTCAGAGCCCACAACCAGGCAGGGCCGGGCCCTTTCAGCCCCGCTCTGCTCTACCTCACCCTGGCCTTTGAAACAGGTAGGGCTGGCCGTAGGCCTGGGGAAACACTTTTCAGCTCCTAAGCACTGGTTAAACTTCACTTCTCCCCCTCATCGTGGAGTCCACCTCGAGACACTAGACTAAAGCGAAGTCTGGGCCAGTTTCTGCTGGTCCACCCTTTCACCAGCGCACCTCCGAGAGAAGGAGAACTGCAAATCCCAGAGAGACACAAACGCTCCCACCCCTTAATCTCCTCCACTCACTCACTTGTACCTTCATCACCTACCCTTCACCACCAGGGGAAGCAGGCTCATAGTTAATGGATGTTTGCTTCAGAAGCACGGCTTATCACAAACCCTCAGGTAAAAGGCAATACTGGGCCCTGGATGTACAGTACCTACAAGAGGAGGTGAGTGTTTAGTCTCGTTTGAAGTGAAAAGTGGCTCCTTGTGCTGTATCCGCAGGTAAGCCGTTTCTTATCTGATAGACCTTCACTGCCACCTTCTCCGAAGCCTTGCTGACATGCTGAATTCTGAGCAGATCCAAACACGAACTTCCACTCTGACAAGTGTGGCATGTCACATTACTGCAGCCGATCTGTCCGTTACTTACTTTTTCATGTCATCCACTCTCCTCATCACCTGCCCATCCTCCTAACCATCATGTACTCCTCTCCGAGTAACATGTCAGACTCTTTTTCCACCTCAGCAGGAGTGCACCGGGAACGCCGAAGATCCTTGGATTTTCACGCGTTGACAAATGATAAATAACCATTGTTTTTGTTTGTCTTTGTTTTGTTTTTTCTCTCTCTGCTTGCATCCTAGATGTGCCGAGAAATTTTTCCGTCAACCTGGCCACTAAGACCAGCGTTCTTCTCACCTGGGACTTTCCAGAGACCAGCAACCCCTATCGCTTCATTGTATGTCCTAACCTGACATGTCAGAAGGCGCCGATGCGCTGCACGGCACAACACACTGGCTCAGATAATCGGAGAGGGCTTACGCTATTAAACATGAATGCTGGTCATTCACCTATTTGCCATTTCATACCTTCGTAGTTTTGATCGTTTCATATCTGATTGGATACAAAATGGAGCCATCAGTCAGGGAACATTTTGTACCATAAAACAATTTTGCCCACCAGGGAAATATTTTTGCACTTGCTTTGACAACCAACAACAAACCCAGTCTACCGTAAGGAAATGTGTTTTCTACTCAGATAAAATGATATCTGCCGATAGGAGCTTAGTAGGAGTTACTTTAGTTTTATTCAGGGATCGTATTTAGTCCTCGGGCCAAAATTGGGATCAGAACCAAAATAAATAGAATTAGGTCGCCATATGGAGTAAAATGCAATTATACGTTTGATTTGACCAATTTATGACTATTTGTCTCCACCATTTATTAAAAATACTTCACCATAAACCAGAAAGAAGAGACAATTCTAACCACATTTTTAGGTTTATGTACATGGGAATGAAATGGTTTTATTTACAGGTACAAAACATAAGTAGGATGAATTAAACAGCAACACTTGGGTACAAAATGGGGGAATAATTAATAACAGGTTGCATTGCATTTATCTTCCAACTAATTGATAAAGCCCAGTGAATCTGCTATTAGGTAGTATTACCTAACTAAAAATGTTCCAAGTACCACTCTAAAGACATTTTATGACAGTAGTATTGCATGAGGTAATCTTATTAAAAACCCAAATAGGTAAAGTAAGCATAGAGGATCCCCAACAGGCAGAACACCAAGAGAAATAAACAGAGGTTTCTAGACACTAGCAAAACCTGCTGCTTTTTCGATTAAAAAGGGGAACGGTAAATGGAACGCAACCCGCTTTCTGCTTCAGTTTCTGAGGTGGGAATTTCAAAATATTCTCCACTGCTCATCCGTTTAGAGGAGTATCTGAAGGAAACATCAATGGGCTTGAACTACTAATTTGAATTTTACATTTCAGCCAACTTACCTAATTTTTACATTGTTGATACCAAATCCTCTGAGTACCACTAAAGGCAGCCCAAGTCATCAGTTTAGTTTTAAGACCATGGATTTAACCTCGTGCTTCATTAATGGGACGCTTGGATGAAAATCAATATTTGCTTTATGTGACCTGCGTATTAGCAGCTTTCGCCAGCCAAATAACTTTTACTATTAACTGCTAAGGATTTTGGTATGGTTTTTAACAAAATAAATGTCTGCAGCGGCTTTTAGGAAGCAGTTTTGTCAGTGATGGATGAAGCCAGTTAGATGTTTCCTCCTACTTTATGACGTTACACAACACAAGCTGGCCTTCAGCAATAGCCCCATGGTAACAAAATGCAACAAAAGAATTTCAAATAGAAAAGGAAGGATTTCTAAAGTTACTCAATGGTTGAATGAAATACAGAGACAACAGAAAACCGATTTAGTAACGGAGCACTATGCTTATACTGGCCTGGTCATATCAATACAACTCTGGCCACTGTAATTGGTGCGTTTGTTAACGATGTGCACAAAAGCACTCAGATAAATGGCGGTTATGGAGACCTGGATCTCCAAGATGCCAGTTTGTGCTCTGTTTACTCAGTGTTCTTTTCTGTAAGATAAGCTCAGGTCCTCTACCAGCTCGTTTCTCACCGTTCATATCATGCATTCCTGAATGATTAAGAAAAAGGAAAAGTGTGAATTAAAAAAATGTAAAAAAAAAAAAAAAAAAAAAAATGTCCTTACTGAATAAATGTAATCAAAGTAAGGATCATCTTTCTCAAATTCTTTGTATGATGTTATGCTAGTACAATAAATCCAAATTTAATTTTCATGGCTTTTAATACATACAGTGAATATTGAGGCTGTTGTATTGTCACGTTACACTTACATTTAACCTGTCCAAACGTCCAGGTGGAGTATAATCGTCAGAAGATGGAGGTGGACGCGCGGCTGAAAAAGGCGGTCATCCCAAACCTGCAGCCCGACACCAGCTACGACTTCAAAATCACTGCTCCCGAGGGCAACATGGGAGGCCTTCGCCACCGCATCACAGCCAAGACATCCCCACCGATCACCATCCGCCGCCCTGAGATCGACCAGAGCCGCCGTGAAACCGAAGCCACTGTCACCATAATCCTGCCGTTGCTGGAAACGCGCACTCCTGTCAAGTACGTTGTTTGGAGTTGACCTCATCAAGCCGAGTCGCTTCTGCTCAGTACAAATGCACTCTATAACAGAGGGAAACATGATGAGAGCATTTTGTAATTGTGAAGGTGGTTCCTGGGGTAGAATAACGTTTTTTTTTTTCCTCCCTTGTTTCAACAGGAACATATACGTTGTTGTGGTTCCGCTGCGGAGAGCTCGTGGCGTCATCAGACACCTGAAGAAGCCAGATGAAATGGACCTGGAGGAGGTGAGACGCACAACGACAACAGCAGCACCCACTGAGCCAAAAACAGACACGATCCCTTCTCCAAGAACTCCCGGGGCTACATTCACCCGTTTTAATATCAGCGTGTTTTTTCTGCATATTTGTCCTCTGTGTAGCTTTTAAAAGACATCAGTCAAAGGCAGAGGGATTCTCGACAGCAGAAGCAGGTGGACCTGAGGCAGGCTTACATCACAGCCCGGTTCACACCTGAAACCCTACCAGCCTTCTTCTCATTGGGGGACCAGCTGGACTACGGAGGCTTCGAGAACCGAGCTCTAGAGCCGGGCCAGGAGTACGTCTTTTTCATCCTGGCTGAGCTGAACTCCACGACAGGGGTAAAAACGCCGCTCTGTTGCATTTCTGTGCTTTCCAGGCCTCCCCACCTTCTCTCGCTCCTTCTCCCCTGCTGTCACTATGTGTCGAGATCAGTACGGCCGCATTGCTGAAACAATATAATTCCTGTCGGGGGAAAGTGTGGTAGGCAAATGCAATAACCGTCTCACACTTCCATCACCACTGCTAATAAAGAGGGAGTTTACTTACTGAGAGAATGGAGGAGATATTTCATCTGTGCTCTGCTGGCTTGTTAGTGCATTTCAGTGGGAAAAGACATACATATGTAATATGAATTATAATAAAATTTAGAATTGAACAAAAGCCCAAAGGATATTTTTCAGGAGCTCTTCAGAGCTAATACAAATGCAGCAGTTCAGACCTCGGGAAGAGTAGGCCGGTCCTTCATGTTGTCACATCCCCATTTTAAATTAGCTGCGTCTGTTCAGTCTCATGCAATCCTTTGCAACAGTTCTGTAATAATACAAAGCCTCAAAATTAGTTCATCTCTTTTTGCAAAAAACGTAATTTTTTAACACTGAAAAAAAATAAAAATCCGACCTTTGATTAAGTACATTTGTTCATGGGGGGACACAGTAACACCTGTTTTTAACAATATCAACGCTGCCGCAATTATTGCCTCGCACAACAAACTCGCACGAAAACATTTAACTGACACATTTATGCTCTATCTTCTTTTTAACTGTCTATTTTTTTTTATTTGGGAACTTTTAAGATTTTATTAATGATTTTTTCTTTTCTGTGTCATAGTTACAGTGTAACATTGATTTCTATTTCATCTAACCACTGCTCAAAGAAGGAAAGACACGGGAACATGGCTTCAGGTCAGAACAAGGCTACAGGAATATAGCAACTGGCCTAAAACTGCCCATGTCCAAGGCCAGAGTCACATTTAAGATGTTTAAAACAAATAAATCTGTGACAAACAAGGCTTGACAAAGCAGGGGAAGGGTCCAAGTTTATCTTGCTGCCACTGTTGTGTGGGAGGCCTGCCAGAGGAAAAAACCTCTCCTGTCCTTTGAACACAATCATAAACCTGTGGAGTTTCCTACTGGGACCTAAAGTGTAACTATGTGCTTTGGCCGCATGAGACTAAGCTCAATCTTTTTGATGACAAAGTGTAACAAAAGTTCCCCCATCCTTATTGTTGGTATGGTAAAGAATATGTGTCCCTGATTCCCTTCTAAAAGCCCTGAAGAGCATGCGACGCCACTAACTTTAATACCAGAATGTTTTAAATAAAGCTGTGGTAACCTTTGGCAGAAGAAATAAACAACAAATTAAAACAAATCTACCGTTTTTCCTGACCATCCTGACCAGTCCCCAGTTCTAAACCTTTGGAACAAGCTAAAGAGAAGAGCTCACAAGAGAGAAGGCAGGAATCTGGAGCATGGATGTCTACCTGTATGCTCCATCCTTGTGAAATGTTATAGGAGAAGACTAAGTGTCATCCCAGTGAGAAAAAGGGAGGGGAAAAAAAAGATTCTAAAGACATTTAACACGTTTCTCCAGTTGAGATTGTTTTCATGAGACGCAGTTTGCTGAAGCAGTAGGCTATTTAGACTGTTTTTAATTCACTTGTTAATTAGGCTGGCAATCCCAGTTAATTGAATATGGGCCAAAATGAAGCAAAAAGTTCCCCTACCTCATTATTAGGGCGCCTCAATTTCAATGCCATCAAAGTTAGCTACTGGTGTTTCAGCTGATTTCTCTGCATGATGGACGGAGCCTCAAAAGCCGGTAAAGTCTCTGCTCCACTGTGAACGCAACTGCAAAGGGCAAAAAAGAAACAACAACAAAAAAAACAAATTCAATAAACCAACAAAATAATGTGCATAGATCGGAATTTTACTGGGAAGGCAGCTGTCAGCTATGTTACTATCATATATTTAAACAACTGAAAAATGCTTTAATAGCCCCACTTTGGCTTGGGAATGGTAACATGCATTTATATTCAGCCCCCTTTCCTTTAATTTCCATAAACAATACATGGAAGCTATATATGGGACATATCAAGCTGTGGACAAAGTGGCCCTGGCCAGATTAGAACAAAATAGTGCTTTTTGGTCAAATGCCAAAAAGTAACCACACACACACCTTTTATGCATGGAGAAAATGTAGCATTTTCATCAAGGAAGATGATGCCAGTCAGAGTGGCTAGGAAGATGGATGGATAGATGTCCTCTGAGTCTGCAAAAGGCTTCATATTCGAGCTTAACAGTAACGCTGAACATGTGTTAGAAAGGCCCAGTCAAAACCCAGAGAGGACTATAACCGAATATCTGTGGCAAGACCAAAAAAGTGATTTCCACGGATGCTCTCAATCTGATTTGGCTTGGCGCCAGGCTATTTAACAAAGAAGATTTTGGAAAATTATCGGTGTGGCTTACAGCTGTAACTAAAAAAGTAGAAAGAAAATCAAAACAAGAAAAAGAGGACGAAAATAAAGTAAGGGTCGTTGGACAAAGTTTATTAGCAGGGGCATCGATAAGAACAGCACAAGAAGTCTTGTAAAAAATTAAAATAATTTTTTATATACACACACACACACAGCTCTCTCTCTCTCTCTCTCTCTCTCTCTCTCTCTCTCTCTCTCTATATATATATATATATATATATATATATATATCATATAGATATATATAATATATACATATATATATATAATATATATATATATATATATATATATATATATATATATATATATATATATATATATAAACATATAAATGTACTCCCATTAAAGGTTGGATTTTACTTAAAAAGAATCATTACAAGATTATGTGACTGTAATAAACAGTGGGTTTCTATTACGATTATGGAAATATTACTTCTGACTTTTTTTCCTGTTGTAATTGTTTCTAGATTTTATATTTTGATCATAAGGGAATCTAAACAAAACAGTATTTTCCTGACAATGTTCCTGTGATTTTCCCGTGCAGAGGATGTACGTGGCCAGCCCTTACACAGACAAGGTGATCGCCCCGGATTCAGACCCCCAGCCCCTTGATGCCGGTGACGGTCTGATCTGGGTGGTCGGACCCGTCCTGGCCGTGGTCTTCATCATCTGCATCGTTATTGCTATCCTCCTTTACAAAAAGTGAGTGGCAGGAACTTCATAAAAGACAAATGTCAAGTTTTCCACCACAGTGATGACTCAGAGTGTTGGTCGCACCAAGTAAATGCCAAAGCAGCTTTGATTCTCCTAGAGGATGAGACTGGCTTTAGTCTCTGCTTTTCTGTTATGGAGCATGAAACTTGTCTGAATGCGCTCGCTGCCTCCCAGTCCGTTCCCATTCAATAATTTTTCACACCTACATCAAGACAGATTCTTGATGTCTTGACACTCAAGACAGAGAGTGTGCTCGGCATGTGTTTCATGGTAAATGGTAAATGGCTTGTACTTGTATACCGCTTTAACTAGTCTTGACGACCTCCAAAGCGCTTCACATTACAGTTCAGTCATTCACCCATTCACGCACACATTCACACCCTGACGGTGGTGAGCTATGTTAGTAGCTACAGCTGCCCTGGGGCAGACTGACAGAGGCGAGGCTGCCATGCACCAGCGCCACCCTCTGACCACCGCCAGTGGTCCTACATGGGTGCTCATCAGCTGGTGGCCCGCGGGCAAAATCTGGCCCACCAGAGCTTTCCTTCGGCCCCCCAAAATATTTCTGAATTTGGGAATTGCATAGTGAATACCATAGCACAGTGAAGAGGAAAAAGTGTATGGATGGATGGATGGATGGATGGATGGATGGATGGATGGATGGATGGATGGATGGATGGATGGATGGATGGATGGATGGATGGATGGATGGATGGATGGATGGATGGATGGATGGATGGATGGATGGATGGATGGATGGATGGATGGATGGATTATTTTGTTTATTTTATTTTACGAAAGCATTTGGGCCTCACAGTGTCTACTGAGAGAAATTCTGGCCCTGCAGTTGAGAACACTGTTTTACATGAAACAACGCCACCAGGGATTTATACAGTGCATTTCAACAGCTTTCATATCCCTTGAACTTTTTAACATTTTGTTACAGTACAGCCACAAACTTCAACGTTTTATTGGGCTTTTCTGTGATGGACCAACACAACGTGGTGCATTGTTGAAGCAAAAGTGCACATTATACAATTTTTTGCCTCATAATGTGTTTGTATTCTGCCCTCCCGAGTCAACACTTTGTAGAGCAACCTTTTGCTGCAATGATAACTTCAAACCTCTTGAGGTATGTCTCTAACGGACCTTTTTGCCCATTTGTCATTCCAAAATAGCTCAACCTCAGTCAAACTGAAAATGGAGCATTTATGAACAACAATTCTCGAGTCTGACCTATGGTTCTCTGTTGGGTTGTAGCATCTAGACATTGGACCTCCGCTTCAGTCTCAAGTTATTTGCAGCCTCTATTAGGTTGTCGCCCAGCACTGCCCTGTGTGCTTAGCTCCATCCATCTTCACAGCTCTGAGCAGCTTCCCTGTCTCTCTCTACTAAAGAAAAGCATAACCTCTGCATGAGGCAATCATCCCCATGTGTCACCATGGTGATGGCGTGTTCAGGGTCATGTGAAATATTGTTTTTCAACATATACAGTGTTTTTATTTATTTATTTTTTTTTTTTTTTTTTGCTGTCCTTCTCGCCATTGTTCATCAAAGGCCAGATTTGTGGAGCGCATGATAAATATTTGGCCTATAAAAAGATTCTCCCACCCGAGCTGCAGCTGAGTGGATCTCTGCAGCCCCTCCAGAGTTACCATAGGCTAATTGTTGCCGTGTGGTTAATAGTTTTCTATGACACACCTCCGAGGAATGCACAGAACATCTGTGCCTATAATGAGATTAAATTACCCTCAGCTGGACAGCCCAGCATGTTTCACTGGATTTTCTTCAGAGGTATCATAACAGTCTGAATCCAAATTCACGCCACCATTTCCAGATTTCTACTTGTAAAAAATGACACGTTGCTCTGTGCTGGTCTGTCTCATAAAATAAAAATAAAAAAATACATTAAAGCGTGTGATAAAAACAGGACCAAGTGTGAGACTAATACTTGCAATGCACTGTACATTCCCTTGCACTAGACTCCGTCTGCTGCAGCTCTTGTTGATATTCCGACCAGCAGAGGAGTTTACAGCTCTGCCTCTCTCATCCAAACGTCCAAAATCCATCAAATTTGTTCCAGTCTAGAAGTCTGTTCAGCCCTCAGACAGCCGTCAAAGCCTCAGCCCCGCCGTGCGCCTGTGATGGGTGCTGCATGTCATCAGGCTTTTGAATACTAATGCAACAATATCGATTTATCTTTCTAACAATCTCTCCGTTTCCTTCCTTTTTTTTGCCTCTAATTGTTCCGACCCTCGCTCTTGTTTCACGGGAAGCAGCAAACCTGACAGGTAAGATTAAACCAATGTCGGACTCTTTGTTCTCTTTTTTTTTTTTTTTTTTTAACCCACGGCAATTACATGCTATCAGGCGCTGTACAGACAATTTGCAGAAATCCGTACAACACAGCGTGTGCTGTTGCACTTTTTATTTGATTCAAGCGGAGATGCTAATGATGCATCAGTGCTGAGTCAGGCTGGTAGGGTTTAATAACTGTTTGTTGTTTTTTTTGTTGTTGTTTGCGCCCCCCTTCCCCCCTTGGTGTCTAACCAGCAAGCGCAAAGACTCTGAACCAGGAACCAAGAGCCTTTTAAGCAACGCGGAGATGATGGCCCATCACCCCACGGACCCTGTGGAGATGAGACGCATCAATTTCCAGACTCCCGGTATGAAGCCTGCACCCACACTTGATAAAGTCTACTTCTAAGGGCTCATTTAGTTTAATTCAGACATAAAATATTCATGCAGCTAATTTTATCCACTGTAAAAATATGCCAACCAGACCTAAGAAGGAATGAAAAAAAAAAAAAAGTTGTCCCCCACTGGAGCAGCTCATACCTGGCAGCTTCAAGATCAAAAATGGCCACTGCCCAGGTAGTATAGTCAGTGATTACTCATGTCTGAGTCACAACGTTTGTGTCAAAAAAAAAAAAAAAAAAAACTCATCATCTCCGTCCGCCCACGTCCCACATGTCGGGCTGCAGAGAACAGCGTTGGAGCGCCTGCAAGCAAAAATAAAATATGTGTTGTTGGTTAATAGTGATCATCTCAGGGAAATTAATTAATGGCTTGCCATACCTTGAGAGATCTGACAACAGCTTTTTATAGTCGTGTCCAAGAGGATGCTTCCCTTTCCCTTCCCTCCGTTCACGTTCCTTTCAAATAACATGAAAGGAATTAAATCACAGACCTTGTTCGATTCGGAGCCGCGGTTTACCGCTACTACAGCAGCTCGTCTTGACGAGGTGTCGGGATCCTCCTGCCTGCAGAAAGGTTACCTGCCAGCTTACATCCAAAGGTCAAATACGACCCATTTTCTTTTATTTAATCAATAGATAAAGGCTTTACGTCTTCTATTTTTACATGTGCCGGGGGATGCAAAGAAAACCTCCCGCAGAGTGCATCGCCTCGGGTCTTCTCTTTCATCACTATACTTTTTTTTTAATCCTTCATGTGTGGCAGCAACCTTGAGACTCCTTCCTCGCCCACTTCTTCTTCTTCTTCTCCTCCTGCTCCCAGGAGAGTTGTGCTCTTCGAATGGCTCCACACCGCTGAGATCCCCCACCCCCACCCCCCCACAGCGGAAACGGACCGGCTGTGTCCGGGGCGGCTGCGGTTGTGACGGGTGCAAGGGTCTGTCGCGGTCAACCTCTGCGCAGGCCACATTTTTCTGAGGCGGAAATGTGGCCTTGATTCATTGATGTAGCCACTCGCCTTATTTTTTTTTTTTTTTTTTTTTTTTTTTTAATGAGGATAGATTGCCGGCGCTTTGCTTTTCTTTGCTGTGAGAAGAAATTACTGAAGGCGACATAGGTAGCTTCCTTTATGTGCGTGCGTTCAACCCCCTCCTAATTAGGCCTCTGTCTGTGTTTGTTTTCTACGTGTCACTGCTCCTCTAAACACAGAGAGAGCAATTTATCAAACCAAAGTAAAAAAAAAATAATTCCCAAACAAACCACTCGCCTAGCTTCGCCCTGTCCCTCGCACATGGATCATAATTGATTTTCTGCCTCGGCGTGCTCCTTAATGACGTGTGATTTTTGCCTCTTTGTGTAATTATCCTCACGTTGTCGCATGAGAGCGAAGTCGCTCTTCTGTGATTTGGGTTGTTTAGCTGAATATGCCGTCACCTCTGACCCCCGCGGTGTAACGCAGGAATGATGAGCCACCCCCCCATCCCCATCAGCGAGCTGGCTGAGCACATCGAGCTGCTGAAAGCTAATGACAACCTGAGACTCTCCCAAGAGTACGAGGTGAGTAATGCATCATCATTTCATATGCATAAATAAATAAACAGACAAACATCCTCCCTGTCTGGAGATGTGAGGCCTGACGGGCCTCCGCCTCATAAAGCTAATGTTATTGGATGTTTGTTTATCTGTTTGCAGGTTATAGGGTCATGATTTATTCAGCAGCATGATTTATTGTCGTAACTAGTCTGGATAACATGACACTCACTTTCCATTATATACAGTGCCATGCAATATATATATATATATATATATATATATATATATATATATATATATACATACATATACATGACTGTCTCAGAAAATTAGAAATTGTGATAAAGTTCTTTATTTTCTGTAATGCAATTAAAAAACATGAAATGTCATACATTCTGGATTCATTACAAATCAACTGAAATATCGCAAGCCTTTTATTGTTTTAATATTGCTGATTATGGCTTACAGCTTAAGAAACCCAAATATCCTATCTCAAAATATTAGAATATCGTGAAAAAGTATACTAGTAGGCTATTCAACTAATCACTTGAATCGTCTAATTAACTGGAAACACTGCAGGGTTTCCTGAGCCTTGAAAAACACTCTGATTGGTTCAGTAAACTAAATCACAAGTATGGTAGTGGTTAAGAGACGACATAAGATTCTCACAGTAACTGGTGTACTGACCATGGCATTACTGTCCTTGATTGGCCTGCCAATTCCCCTGACCTGAACCCCATAGAGAATTTGTGGGGTGTTGTGAAGAAGAAGCTGAAAGACACCAGAGCCAACAATGCAAATGAGCTAAAGGCCGCTATTGAAGCATCCTGGGCATCCATAACACCTCAGCAATGCCACAGGCTGATTGCCTCCATGCCACGCCGCATTGATGCAGTAATCTGTGCAAAAGGATTCCCAACCAAGTACTGAGTGCATTAATGGACATTTTCAACTGTTTGATTTTGTTTTGCTGTTATATATATATTTTTTTACTTGGTCTGAGGAAATATTCTAATATTTTGAGATAGGATTTTTGAGTTTTCTTTAGCTGTACGCCATAATCAGCGATATTAAAACAATAAAAGGCTTGCGATATTTCAGTTGATTTGTAATGAATCCAGAATGTATGACATTTCATGTTTTTTAATTGCATTACAGAAAATAAAGAACTTCATCACAATATTCTAATTTTCTGAGACAGTCCTGCATATATATATATATATATATATATATATATATATATATATATATATATATATATATATATATATATATATATCACATTTTCTTCTAAATAGTGTCTCTTTTAACTAGTTTTTCTGCTGTTTCTTCCAGTCCATCGACCCCAGCCAGCAGTTCACCTGGGAGCACTCCAACCTGGAGGTGAACAAGCCTAAAAACCGCTACGCCAACGTCATCGCCTACGACCACACCCGAGTCATCCTGGCTCCCATCGACAGTGAGTTTCGTCCACAGCTGGCAGCCGGTGGAGGGCGAGAACATGTTTAATTGGAGAAAAGAATAAGTAGGAGTTCAGCGCGTGAACTCGCCGATGGGGTTCAGAGGAAGAGGTGTAAGGGAGCGGCGCGATGGGTGAAGTCTCGTCAGTCTCATGCCAATGCGCACCGCGGGCCTTCGGCATGTGTTTGCAACATTCAGCATCGGCGAGTGCGCTCGAGTGCAGCCAGCGCCTCTCCGGAACGAGGAGAGGGAGAACGAACGGGTTTGATCTGAGGCTCATGAATTTCCAGCAGCGGCGCGCTGTTTGTTTGCCGCCGCCCCTGCGAAAGCCGGCGCCGCCAGAAACACACGTTTCGTTTGATTGCTTGATGTGACGCAAGGAGGTTAATTTAACGTGGCACTTATGCAGATTGACGCTTTTATCGAGAGCCTCACGAGGGTTCTGTTTGCAGGCGTCCTGGGGAGTGACTACATCAACGCCAACTACATCGACGGGTACAGGAAGCAGAACGCCTACATCGCCACCCAAGGGCCCCTGGCGGAGACATTCGGGGACTTCTGGAGGATGGTGTGGGAGCAGCGGACCGCCTCTGTCGTCATGATGACGCGCCTGGAGGAGAAGTCTCGGGTTAGGAAACCGGGGCATTACCCAGTGACCTAAATGCACAATTTACTTTATCTCGAGCACGGGGGGGACACATCAATCTGCTTTACCTGCGTTTGCAGTTTCTAAGGTCGCTGTGCTCGTGTGTTTGTGCTCCAACAGATCAAGTGTGATCAGTACTGGCCGAGTCGTGGCACGGAGACCTACGGGATGACCCAGGTCACGCTGCTGGACACCATGGAGCTCGCCACTTTCTGCGTGCGCACCTTTTCTCTGCACAAGGTAAATCATCGGGCTCACTTTTGACCTTGCCTGTCCTCCATCTTGAAATCATTCCTACCAGCAGCTTCTCTGACGTCCTGAGGTCACAGTTTGGGTTTGGGTCTCATGAGTCACTGTCATCACCGAGCAAGCGGTGTTTGTGGCCACGCAGAGGCGAATAGATTGGGTGTCGTGGAGCGCCTCAAACCAGGCCACGGTCCATGTGTCAGGGGCCGAGATGCAATCCCTGCTGGAGGTGGAGCGCTTTCTTCGAGCGCAGGGCTCATCTAGGACCGTCAGTCTGGCGTGTCCCTGTGGCCTACTTAGAGTACTGAAAGTAGGCCGGCTGGAGCTTCCCGCCGCAGCACAGCTTCTCTGTGCTTTGGTGATGCCTTGTGAAACATCAGTTCTAGAGAGAGAGATGTGCTGAAATATTTAAAAATGCAGTCATCTTTCATGTCCCTTTTTTTTTTTTTGTATAAATTTTAAATAATGAAAAATAAGCTTTGTCTTTTCCAGCGGGATTGGATGAATCGGTTTGAATTTTTTTCTAAAGTCCTTTTTAGAAGTTCATACCTCTTAAACTTTTTCGCATTTTTTTTTTCACAATATGGCCAAAAATTTCAGTCTTTTTTTTTATTGGCATTTTGTCTGGTGGACAGCCCGCCTGAATCACCTTTCACTTCAAGTTATTGAAGTTATTAAAGTGGGGGAGTGGTGGCCTAGTGGTTAGAGCAGCGTGGTTGCACTCAGAGAAGGGTGCAAGTACTCGGTTCGATCCCCAGTGCCTGCACTCTGGGTCCCTGAGTAAGACCCTTAACCCCAGAATGCTTCCTGGGCGTCGCACAGTGGCAACCCACTGCTCCCCAAGGGTGATGGGTTAAATGCAGAGATACCACATTTTGTTGCTTGTACTTGTGACAATAAAATTGAATTCTATTCTGTTCTATTTGTGAGTCCCTTCCAGCTTTGAACATTTAGAGGCTGGATTTGTGTCCCGTCCGCTGTTGTGAAATACAGAACCTTTATTTAGACTGGACGGAGGGATTTTGTGAATTTAGGTCTTGCCACAGATTTGTAATTTGGTTAACTTCTGGATTTTGAATGGAACATCCTAAATAACACACATCTTTGATTAAGGTGTTAGTTTCCCAGCACACAAAGTTTTGTAACTTGGCCAAATGTTGTTGTTTTTATCAAGGTTTGTGGCGTGACGTTAGTAAGGGGTGTGAATACTTTTGCGAAGGCACTGTTAATCTATCCTTCAGGAAGACATCAGTAATGATAAAAGTGTTATTTAATATTAATTTTTCTTACACATGCAGCCATTCAGGCTTGTAACGCGGTGCTTTTCTCCATGTGCTTCCCGTCTCAGAGCGGCAGCAGTGAAAGGAGGGAGGTGCGTCAGTTCCAGTTCACCGCCTGGCCCGATCATGGTGTGCCTGAGTATCCCACCCCCTTCCTGAACTTCCTTCGCAGGGTGAAGGCCTGTAACCCTCCCGACGCCGGACCCATCATTGTTCACTGCAGGTACGCGCAAGCTCAGCTTAATCTCGCATTTGAAAGGTTCCATTTTAAAGGCCGCTCCCACCCTAGCTGCAAACAAGACGAGCAACGATAAAGAAAGCAAATACGTCTTGCAGGAATTCTGCTTTTAAGTGCAAGCGTGAAAAGCAGGTATATTTGTCCCCCATCCGCCCAGTGCCGGCGTCGGTCGCACCGGCTGCTTCATCGTCATCGACGCCATGCTGGAGCGCATTCGGCACGAGCGCACCGTGGACATCTACGGCCACGTGACTCTCATGCGCTCGCAGAGGAACTACATGGTGCAGACGGAGGACCAGTACAGCTTCATCCACGAGTCGCTGCTGGAGGCCGTGGCCTGCGGGAACACCGAGGTGGCTGCCCGGAGCCTCTACTCCTACATGCAGAAGCTGTCCAAGGTGGAGCCCGGAGAGCACGTCACCGGCATGGAGCTGGAGTTTAAGGTGGGGGAATGGTCAAAGGGCCACGGCAAAAAAAAACGGCTGGACTCTACAAATGGCATGTTTGGACTTCTGAACAAAAGCAGGCCTTTTAACACTGATTCATATTCATATAATGTCCGTTATCTTTATCAATGCTGAAGTTTGTTTTGGTGTTTGAGTCACTGAGGGAACCCACGGACAAATGGCCACTTTCAAAAGCAACAAAGGGACATTTACCAACAAAGGCTTGATGCTGCTTTTTTGTATTTTAGAGGAAATTAAGTTAAAACATATCACTATCCACGAGTTAAAGAATGTGTAATAAATGTACCACAGTGTAAGCTTTATAGATTTGAAAGAAGAGCTGATTTAACTTTGCCCAGATGCCAAAAAAAAAAAAAAACAATGACATAGAGCTTTACTGACTGATCAATGACAGACAGACAGATAGTTATTAACACGTGTTTATTATAAAACAGTAAAGTTACAGTAAAGTTTTCATATTTGCGGTTGGATTTGGTGAATGTAGAGCTAATTCGCTCATAAAAGTGAAGAAAAACAACTCGCTTGTTAACTTATAGGAATCGTTTAAAAAAGTAATATTTTGTCTTCTTTTTACTGGTCTGTTCTCGTCTCAGGAGGCCCTACAAGCAACTAAAGTATTAAACAACACACATTAACCAGCAAAGTTTCCGGTCGCTCAATAATCCGATTTTAAATCGCAACACGCTAACCTCTCTCGTATTCCAGCGCCTGGCCAACACCAAAGCCCACACGTCGCGGTTCGTCACAGCCAACCTCCCCTGCAACAAATTCAAGAACCGACTGGTGAACATCATGCCCTACGAGACCACTCGCGTTTGCCTGCAGCCCATCCGAGGTCTGGAGGGTTCAGACTACATCAACGCCAGCTACATAGATGGATACAGGTATGTTGTCCTCCTGCAAACGCTAATCTGACCCGACCCTCCTGTCGTTTTATCCTGCCTTGATAAGTGACCGGATCGGAGGGCTTTTGACCGCGGCCCTCTCCTCTGTCATGTCGTGTCAGATCTGTCATTACTCCTGTACGTGCTCTCCCACGACTTGTCTCGCGGGCGCAGCGCTCGCCTCGGCCCCTGCGAAGGGGGACGGACAATGAGGCCTCCCTGATGATTCAGCCGTTCAAAGCGGTTTTACACGCATGTTTTGACTGCTCCTCATCTTGAGCGCAGCCTGACCCAGTTTTCCCGCGAGATGCTTGGCAGATGAAGAAACGAGGAGAATGGAGGGAGGAGGTGGCTTCAATTGCGTGTGCCTGTGTGTCCGCAGGCAGCAAAGAGGCTACATCGCCACCCAGGGTCCCCTGGCTGAGACGACGGAGGACTTCTGGAGGATGCTGTGGGAGCACAACTCCACCATCGTGGTCATGCTGACGAAGCTGAGAGAAATGGGACGGGTAGGGACAGCCCAACAGTACAATACAAAGTAGTGCGTTATTTAAAAAAAAATACTTTACAAGTCATGGTCAAACATTTCTACAAATACTATTCTGAAATTTGATTTTTAGCCTCCTATAAATTGGTACTCCAAAATAAAATAAAATGACAGAAACCACCTTCAAAAGCCAACTAATTAGAAAACTTGAGTCCACCTGTACTTTAATTTAATCTTAGCATAAAGGCAGCTGTTTTTAAAGGTTCAGAGATTTGTTGGAGGACATAAGCGAACAGACAGCATCATGACAACCAAGGAACACAGCAGACAGGTGAAGATGTGGAGGCGTTTAAAGCGTGGCTCTAAAATAATATCCCAGCCTTTTAAAAAAAAAAAGGTTGGGATATTCGTATGAATTGTGCCATAGTCTTAAGGGGAAAGAATACGGCACAACTACAACCCTCAGTAACAAGAGATTGTGCCGAAGACGAAGCGCAAGCAAAGAGGGGACCATGCTTTTTCTGAAGCAGCTCTCAAGCTGTGGAATGACCTTCCCTTGGGCATCAGACGGGCCTCTTCCCTTTCTGATCATAAATCCCTTCTTAAGACCCATCTCTTTTCCTTGGCTTTTAACACAATCTGAGATGTTGACTTTGCTTTGCTGCATTTTACTTTCTTGAATTGTATTACTCATTTTATATACCTTTTTGCTTATGGTTTTATGATTGATCATTTGTATTTTAAGATTGTGTATAGCACTTTGGTCCTGTGGGTGTTTAAACTGCTTTATAAATAAAATTGGTATGGTATGGTATGGTATGGCCGTCCATCTGACAGGCCAGGCGAGGAGGAAGTAGTCAGAGAAGCAGCCTAGGGACCCGTGGTAACTCTGTGCAGAGAATCTGTCCACATGAAAGCGGATGGCCATGCCCACAGATCTGGCCTTCATGAAATAGTTCCATTAACAAGTCCAAGTTTCAGCTTGCCACAAGTTAGTTGGGTGCTCTGTTCAGATGAGACAAAGATTCAACTTTCTGGCCTACCTGGAGGTTGCAAAATAGTGAGACTGCAGTAGAGAACAACAATGCTAAACATACAACCAGCTCTGCAATGAAAGGGTTCGGATCAAAGCATTTCCAGGTGTTAGAAGAGCCCAGTCAAAGTCCAGATGTACATCCAGTTACAAATATGTGGCTAGATTTAGAAAGTGCATGTTCAAAGGCACTCCCCCGTTCACTTTGCTTGAGCCTGAGCTAATTCGCAAAGAAAAACAACTATGCCAGATTCAATATGAGCAAAGCTGGTAGAGGCCAAAAGGCTCCCAGCTGTAACTCCACCTAAGGGTGACCCTACAAAATGGTAACTCTGAGGAGCTAAATCTAAAAGCAAGACGCAATTTCTTAATATTTATTTGTAATAAATAAATAAAAATAAAAAAAAACTTGATGCCTTTTGTGGTTCTGTCACATCAAATCCTACTTTGCATACATAAATTTAAATATTCAAGAGTCACTTTACCAAGACACCGTATAGAACACGGCAACAAAAATAAAGTATCACACCTTCCAGCCCTGTTCGGGGTTTCATCCACGTCTGGCTGTATTCTGCTCTTTCAGGAGAAGTGCCACCAGTACTGGCCCGCCGAGCGCTCTGCCAGGTACCAGTACTTCGTGGTCGACCCGATGGCGGAGTACAACATGCCGCAGTACATCCTCCGAGAGTTCAAAGTTACAGATGCCAGGGTGGGTTTGTGATTATACGCTCCCTGTCTTGTATCTCGCATCCAGGCTGTGTAACATCATCCTCATCAATTTTCCTCCATTCCTTCGGCGTCGTTAGGGGGCAGTGACGCGAAGCATGTCCTATCGACCTGCAGTGTGTGTCGCTCTGCGAGTGTTCTGTATGCCAATGTGTGCGTGTGTGTGTGTGTGTGTGTGTAGTACGGCTGATTCTCGCTTATTGACAAGATGCTGCAGGCCATGCATTCAAGCATGCCGTCTCCAGATTATCTTGACAACGTGGGCGTGTGTGTGCGTGCCTGTGCCAGTCATAGATAACTCCAGTTAGGCCTGTCCTGCAGTGACGCCACATTGACAGATGCTCTATTGATCTCCATTAAAGGGGAGTCGGGGAGGCTGAGCAGAAGAGAAAAGATGTAATTGCCTACTGAGTGGCTGACAGAAGCAGACCTACTGACGTTACAGCTTCAAGTTAACCACAGCTAACTGATCCCGGGTCAGATTACAGTAATCATTAGGGGGGGGGGGGATGTTGCCTGGCAGAGCATCTCTGTTCTGTCAATAGAGCAAGGAGCTCTGGAAATAGTCATTTTGAAACGGCCCCCCCTGGACTTACCAGTGGCCGCATGTCTTCTTGATAAACATCGTGTGTTGAAAAGAAATCAGGTTGGCTTTTAAATCAGCGATGCGTTCAGGTGCTCCGGTGAAACCGTCGTGCTCTTATCTCCCACTCCTGCAGGATGGCCAGTCCAGAACGGTGCGTCAGTTCCAGTTCACCGACTGGCCAGAGCAAGGCGTGCCCAAGTCTGGGGAGGGCTTCATCGACTTCATCGGCCAAGTGCACAAAACCAAGGAGCAGTTTGGCCAGGACGGGCCGATCACCGTCCACTGCAGGTAAATCGGCTGTTTTTTTTATCCCCGAAGCTCCTGACGAAACCAGTCGCTCTCACAGTTTGATATATCTCTGCAGTGCTGCGTGGCACAGAGGAACATGGCACCTTTTAATCCGCTCTGATGGATTGTTTTTTTTTTTTACTATGACTGCAGCGCTGGTGTGGGGCGGACAGGTGTCTTCATCACTCTGAGCATTGTCCTCGAGAGGATGCGTTACGAGGGGGCTGTGGACATCTTCCAAACTGTCAAAATGCTGCGGACGCAGAGACCAGCCATGGTGCAGACGGAGGTAACTCCCGTAACGCGTTGTGACCCGATGCAACGCACAGAGTCCTTTGCTGAAGTCAGCACAAGTCAAATACTTCCTGGCAGCACGGTAATAGGGCAGAAATCATCAGTGACAAGACGTATTCAGCGCTGAACCGCGGCTCAGAATGTAGGGCAGGCGTCAACAAAGGAGTGTAGCACTCGCAGGAGATCATATATTTAAAAAAGAAAAAGGGAATTTACGTAGATGAGGCGGTAGTTTCTCGCGGTTTGAGCGCAGGATTTATGAACTGAGACTCAGATTTATGAACATTTTAATATGTTGCATGCATCCAGTTTTAGCAGAGGGGTTTGCTTGCAATCTTAAAGCTTTTTACAGGTTTTCTCTGTTTTATGACAGCTGCTAACTCTAAAAATGAACCACAAATTAAACAAACGTTTTATTTTTTGTTTCTTTTTTTTTTCCCGGTAGATTGACGATGGAAAAAAAAGACGGCTTTGCAAGTTAAAACAGTACAACAAGTTTAATATTAAACTACTTTTAAAATATCCGGCTGTCATGTGAAAATGAATAGGTCAAAGTTAAGTGATTTACCAAGAGTTGCAATCAAAAAGGCTTAAGGTACTGCAAATTTCAAACTAAAATCAGAGAACTTGGGCAGCTCTTTCCCATTTTATGGGCTTACAAAAGAGGGAGGCTTTCTCTGAAGCAAATTAGCAAGGAAATTAAATTTGGCTTCAGACATTTGCACACTAACACAGCTCTGTATTTTTCTGGTGTGGGTCTACTGCTGCTGTGGAAGCAGCTCCTTTGGTTTGACCACCACTTTAACCCATAGTCAGAGCAGCGACGTAAAGTTTTATGATGTCGAACAACCCAATCCTCTCCAGTTTTATAGTAGCAAAAGTTAATTTAGTAGTAAAAATATGTTTTTTTTAGCTGCTCTGGTTTGCAACAGTTACTATATCACTATTCCTCACCCCAGTTCTGTCTTGGAAAGTTGGACAGCGCTGTAGAACGTATTTTCCTCATGCAGGTTCTTTTCTCTTTTGGCTTTTTTTTTGTCACACCTAACTTCAATCAGTCAATCAATCAATCAATCTGCTTTATATCTGTGGCACATTTTAAAAACCGCGGGTGTGGCCAAAGTGTTGTACATCAAGACAAGAAAAGGTTAACAAAAAAAATTAAAACATACACAATATGAAAAAACAGGTTCACAGCAGTTATTTTAAAAACTGGTTCACAGCCAGGAAATAAAAATACGTTTTTAAAAGAGCTTTAAAAACAGGAAAGGAGGAGGCCTGTCTGACACTAAAGGGTAAATTATCCATAACTTAGGAGCAGCAGCAGCAAATGCTCTGTCACCTCTGAGCTTCAGCCTAGTTTTAGGGACTGTCAGCAGCCGCCGACCAGCTGATCTAAGGGATCGGGGCGGGCTGTAAGGCTGAAGCAGCTCAGATAAATATGGTGGAGACAGGTTGTGCAAACATTAAAAACAAATAAATGTTTCAAATGAATTCTGTAGCACACAGGGAGCCAGTGAAAGGACGCTAGGATGGGAGTGATACGCCCGCGCCTGCGGGTCTGACTTAAACAGAGCCACTGACCTCGACCAGCCAGAGTCTAAGGCTAATGCCTGTAAACAGCGCATTACAGGAATCAAGATGAACTGTGATGAAAGCGTGGAATAGGTTCTCCAAGTCAGGTCTTTCTAAGATTGATTTCACCTTTTCTATTTGGGCGAAGATGATAAAAACTTTTCTGAACTGAACTTAGACAACTTGGGTAAATAAAAAAAGCAGTTTACAGATGATAATTTTATTTATGGCTGGTCTACCATAAATTTTGGTCCATCCTTTGCAGAACTGTTTTGAGATGCACTGGGAGGTTTTTTAAGGATGACTGACCTGCTTAAGGTTATGCTGCAGGATCGTAATCCAATCTAAGTCTTGACTTTGACTAGGCCTCTCCAAAACATTCATTTTGTTGTGTGAGCCATTGGGAAATAGAATTTGTGCACATAAGTGCGCTTTCAGATCAGAATTAGTGTTTTCTAGTCATCCAGGTCCTGAGGAAGCAAGGCAGCCTCCCACATACCACCACCATGTTTGACCTGTGCTATGGTATTATTTTCCTGCCATGTTTTTTATGGTTTTAGACATCTGATGTAACGGGAGACACAGCTTCCCACAGTCCACAGAATATTTCACCAAGTCGTGGAGATGTGAAATGGGAATTTGTGTTATTTTTGATCAAAGGGCTTTTCACCTCCAAACTCCCCCAGAGACTCCGTTTTTGCTCAGTCTCTTTCTCGTCGTTGACTCATAACACTGACGGTCACTGAGGCAGGTGAGGTCTGCAGAGTTTTAGATGTTGTTCCGGGTCCTTTTGTGACCTGGTGGCCGATGAACTCTTGGAGTTGTTAGGTCTGGCCACCCCTGTGAGGTTCACCAGGGTTTCATGCTTTATCCGTCCGTGGATAAGGGCCATCACTCTGATTCACTGGAATCTCAAAGCCTTGGACTGAGGGCGGTTGGGGTCAATGGCTCTGTTTCTCATCTGTTGTTAGAATTTGGCTTTTTCGCTTCACCTAATCATTTGAAGACTACATTTTGTATGCTGCCGTCCTATTTGCTAAACATTCATGAAGAATTCAAGCCATCTTGAAATTTGAGTGCGGAATCGCTATCAATTACCTGCGAGTATTGATGATGAAACCTAATAGAAATAAAAAAAATAGCCTAAATATAGTTAATTTATGTCTGTGTTTAATAAGTATATCATTGTTTGCTTACTTAGTTTGTCTGTCTGTCCCCCAGGATGAGTACCAGTTCTGCTATCAGGCTGCTCTGGAGTACCTGGGTAGCTTTGACCACTATGCAACATAAAAGAAGAGAAGACCACGCGACCACCCTTCTGCTTTGACGTCAACAAAACAACAAACGACGAGAGAGAGAGAGAGAGAGAGAGAGAGAGAGAGAGAGAGAGAGAGAGAGAGAGAGAGAGAGAGAGAGAGAGAGAGAGAGAGAGAGAGAGAGAGAGAGAGAGAGAGAGAGATTCAACTTTTCCTGGAAGCACGATTTAAAGACCAATTCTGCACCAACTAGCGACAACTTCAGCGACAAGAGTTCTCCTGCAGCAGCCGAGCTCACCAGTGCTTTCCCTGCTGGCCGAGAAGACTATCCATGTGTAACCCATATACTTACCTCAGTGTTCCAGTGTGAAGGACGTATAAATACATGTGTGTTGTGGTCAGCTATCTCAAGTATGAACCAGTGAAATACAAAAGGTTTCCGAACAGGAGCTACGCTACTCTATGTGTGTAAAATACAAAAAGATTTAAGAGAAAAAAAAACACAAAAAAAAAACACAAAGAGCCTGGATATTTGCTGCACCCTAAATGGGCTTTTTATCCTCAACTTTATATCTATTAGTTTGATGTACTAAAGGAGTAACAAGGTGAACATTTCTCTGTGTCTACGAGTCTGCTTCAAAGACGTCCACGGACCCCACTGGCCCTGAGGACGGCTGGAGACGCGGGTGGGTGCTTATTTACCAGACGCACAGTGCCAAGACAAAAGCGAGCAGGAACTGTGGCCTACAAGGAGGCGTGGCTCCTATTTGTTACCCAGCACAACGACAGAGCAGTCAGAGAAAAGTCAAGCCCCGGGTTTACCGTCCCCAGCAGCGGCAGCTCTGCGCTACAGCTGACCTTGGAGCCGCACCCGGAGCCTGCCGCCTCCACGAGCGGGCTGGGATCTGTAGTTCCTCGTCAAGAAGAAGAAGAAGAAGAAAAAGAACCCTGCTTGCTGTTTGCTATCGTCCTTGTTCATCATCCATCTCGGTTCCTCTTGAATGTCTGTCCCGTTGTGTTGGTTTCAGCAGTGGCTTATTCAAGGAGATGCTAGTGGAAGGACTGAGCTCTACGTTTCTCTCTCTGTTTGGTAGATCTCACATCTGCGGGTCTTTCGTGGGTTTTTGATGTTTTCCTTTGCCTTATGCAGACTTGATTTTCGTCTCTTTAACATGCTGCTTGATGCTTGCGCATTTGTTTGCAAAGCTTCTGTTGTGAAACACGACATCTTAATTTGGGGGGGGGGGGGAAGTTGTGTCATGGTTCATCTTCCCACTCTGGTGTTTCCCTACTTGAACTGCGGCCCTTAGCAGTGAAATCCTTCTTATATTTGTACTTGTCGAGCCTACTGCTAATGGACGGTAATGAGAGAAATCCTAAAAATGAGAAAGCTTGAGTTACAGTGCCTTGCAAAGGTGTTCAAATATCTATAACCCCCGGACCTTTTTCATGTTTAACCACAAACTTTGATGTGTTTTATTAAGGACTTAACGGATACAACGCAAATTGGCACAACACATGTAAAGTAGAAGGAAAAGGATACACGCTTGTTAATATTTTGACATTCGTCCCGACAAAGATCCAAAAGGCATCACAAAAAATTTTAATAAATGCTGTGAAAATCAAGTGTGTGAGCTTCCCTCTGTCCCCATTTCCAAATCTGTCACAAATCTAAAAAGCGTGGCATGCATTTGCATTTAAAGTCCCTGCAGGATTGCCCCTGTGTTTAGCTCCAGCCGTCTTCCCCTTCACTGAATCCCCCACAGCATGATACTGCCACCACTATGACTCAAGATGAGGATGCTGAACTCAGAGAGTTTAGTTAGTTTTGTGCCACACATGATGTTTCGCATGTTGGCCAGTAAGTTTGAGCTCATCCGACTTCACAGTTTAAATGACTTCTAAAGGTAATTGACTGTACTTGTAGTTATTTTGGGGTGTATATTGGAAGTGATGGGGGCTAAATATAAATGCCTGCCCCAGTCTTCTGGTAAGACCAGGCTACCTTTCTGTTGGTCTATCACATAAAATCACAATAAAATACATTCAAGTTTGCATTCGCAACAAGACAAAATGCGGTGGGGGAACAAAATCAACTTTTGCAAGGTGCTGTACATTTCCTGTCCCATTTCCAATCCTTCATAGAGGCCCTTGGTATTTTTCAGTTTCATTTAACCATTTGTACAGAAGCGCCCAACTTCACCAGTTGATGTGAACTGCTCTGACTCCAGTAAAACTCCCCGTGATATTGGTGTGTATCTTTGACCTAATTTGAGCTGTAATCCCAATCGGTCCTAATTCAGTGCTTCAGTGCTCGAAGAACACTTTGGAGTAACGGTGTGAGACGTATCGGGCAGGTCCACCACTTTTGTACATACAGTCTGCCACTAAAGTCCCACGCGGTACCGTTCCACACATCTGAGCACAGCGTGTAATATACAGTGGGACCAGATGTGATGTACTACTTAGCGTCGCTAAAAAAAAAAAAGCCTTATTGTTCTCGCTCACTTTGTCGTATTTATTTCATATGGTTTTTTAAACAATATTTATTATTCTATTTTGTTATTTTGATTTTTTTTTTTTTTTTAAAGACAACCAATAAAATGTTTGTTTTTGGGCAAGTTGATGTACGATGCTGTCACTTTTTGTGGTTTTTTTTTCTTCTTTCTTTTAATTTTTTTCCCATTTTTTTATGTGCTTTTTTTAATGATTTGCTTTGTATTGACAACGTATGCCCTCTGTGTAGGGTGCTATTTGATACTAATTACTAATGTCTGATTAGTTATAGAGATGTACATTAGAGGCAGAGCTATTCAAGGTTTACAGTGACGCCCCCTTTTGACCCCCGCCTCCCCGAGTTGACCTATACGTAGCTGCAGCCGCGGTGCGATTAAGGGCATCGGAAATGTTCGACGTATAGAGCAGACATTTGAGTGAAGATATCCAGATTAATGCTGTTGGTGTTTAGTTTGCTTGAAAGCACACAGTAGCAGGTGTATTTTTGACAGGGAGTGGGTATGAATCGTCTAGCTACACACTTTACACACACTCCCTCAGAGGTTATCGATTGAATCTGAGCTTATTCTCATATGAACTCTATGTGTGGTCCTGAAGTCTTGACAATGTTTGAACATATATGAAATATGTTACTCCTTCGATTTCCAATGATTATTGTGTCAAGAGGAATATATAAACGGGCACACGCGGAACATATAATGAACGTGTGGAGGGCCAGCTCTGATGATGCCATACCCCTCACTTATGTACTTGTTCTTTCCTTTCAAACCATAGATGTAGATATTGTATCTTGAATTTGTATTAAAAGCAGGATGGTTGGATATACGACACCCTGTGCTTCTTGAGTCCCGTTTGTTTGTTTTTTCTCTGTTTTTCACTCCTCGGCCACTAGATGGAGCCAAAGTCAACTGAAACCACAATGGACTCCTCCTCTGAAAAAGACTTTAATTCTAATTTCAGCGCTCAGAATAGTTTGGAAATACGACAGCATGTTGCATTCAGTTCTGCTGAATTTGAAAAGAGTTAGATCGTCTCTAGGATCAGATTTAGGCCTTTTTTTTCTGTTCTGCTGATCAGACAACAGCCGAAGTTTAAAATGTAGATGGTAGAGATGAACCCTAGAGAGATCCTGGGGATATGAAGGGCCGGTTCTCTTTTATTCTTCAAGGCATTCTGACTTTGTTGAGTGACTAGGTCAAGTTTGCAAGAGGATGTTTTTTTTTTATGTTTCCAAGTGTTTTGCAGTTCCTTAAATTATTCTAAAGTGGCTATTACACAAAAGGCAACACGTTTGTCCCTAAGGACACAATAGTCCCAGCGAAAACTTTTGAATGCGCCCCTTTTTACTCCATGTTTATCTTTACACAAGCTAATGAATTCCCTTCTGCTAAGTTTTCATTTTGAAATATTAGCTATCAAGGTTTTATCTGTATGTTACCCAAACATACACATGCAACATTTTTAACTTTGTATAAAAAATATTATTTTATTTAGTTTTTACTTTTTTTCTGCAGCCTTGCCCTGCTACTGAAATGATGTTTGCGTTTATATAATAGATTTCATGGAAACTATTTTAGGATATTTTGTTTTCATTTATCTTTATGTTTTTCAAAAAAAAAAAAAACACTGGATCTTTGCAATCTGGAATATATATGGATTTTAAAGTATCTCTTAAAGGTGATGCAAAGCTGCCGTGAAGCGTTTTGTTGTCATCGGGGCTGAAATGATGTTTCGGTTGCAACGGGGTGATGAAATAACTCTCATACGTTTCTTTTCATCGTCAAAGATCTGGAGGAAAGCTTGTGTTTATTTCTACAAGGGTTCCAATGTCGCTGTCCCCATGAGTAAAATGGGGGAGAAAAGAGATGTGTCAGGGAGAACAAAAAATTAAAAGTTAAAAAAAAAAAGTGAAACCAAGTAAATGTTTCAAACCGGAAAAAAAGATCAGCATCTAGAAGCATAAAGTCAAAAACCTAAAAATAAAAATGTATTTTCTATAAGTCAAAACCAACATATAACAATTTAGAAGTGTTTTATTGTTTATTATGATTCAGGGTCTTTTTGCAGCCTTTTTCAGTCATTTTCTTTATCATCAGACCAACATTCTCAGCCTGTGGCCTTCATCAGAGGCACCATAGATCATTGAAGACTTTGACTTTAAATAGCAGAGGGGTAAAAAAAAAAAAACATCAGAACAACCAATCACTTCAGAGCCTAAACAGACTCTACATGTTTCAATAGATTAATAACAGGGGGTTTTATACAATCTCACAAAAAATAGCTTGGATTATTTAGCAGGTCAACATAAGTATTTGAAAATGCATAAACTGGGGATGAATGAATGTGGGTTGCACAGCGGCTCAGGCGGAACACTTGCAGCAAGAAGGTCCTTGGTTCAAATCTCAGAGTTTCTGCATGGAGTTTTGCGTGTTCTCTCCAGGAAAAACATGACTGTTGGGTTAATTTTTTTTTTATAGAAATTCAATGCATTTTACATCGATATTTGAATTTGGCATTCTTTATATTTACTGATTCACTCCACACTTATTTAGAAAATAAAAACTTAAATTTCACTCCTTTGCTGGACTCCAGGCAATTGTATTTAGCTTAAAATGGACCTGTGGCTCTTAAACTGGGTCTGGGTAAAGTGTTAAAAACTAAAACTGTTATTTGTTTTACCTAGTTTGTTATTTATTTGTGTATTTTGTATATAACTATTGCACTGGAGCTTCCATTGTAGCTCTGACTGTACGTTTAGAGTCCTGCAGGAAGGTAAAACCTCCACCATACTATCAATCCTGTAACAGGGTTTCTTTCAGGATTACCCTCCATCTATCTTCCCATCAACGTATTTATTTATTTACAAAAGAGAAAGATTTCATTGTTCACAAAACTGCTTTAAAGAATCTTCATTTAGTGTATCAATACTCCTCTACTCCTTATCTTAAGACCAAGAGTTTTAGATTTTGAAACAGAGCTAATTCATTTTGGTAAAGATGCCAAAAATGAAAAACAACCTGTGAGTTGACCACGAGTCGCTCGGGCTGGTTTGGTTTCACGATCCGAGGAATCTACCAACAAGAAGACCCGATTAAGCTGTCTGTTCTGTTCTGTGCTAGCACTAGTTAATCGCCAGAGTTTATTTAAGAGTCCGTCCTTTCTTTTAGGTCAGATTTGATTAGCTTAATGATGAGATAATTAAACAAAAACACTATATTGAAAATGGTCTGAAACTGGACAGCACATTTGTGACAACACGTGAAGACACAAAAACAACTTTAGGCGAACCTTCAAGGAACCTAAAGAATAGTTCATCGAATCAGATTTAAACAGAATCTTTGCTTTCATTCTTTTTTTTTTTTTGTTGTCATAGTGTCCTGTCTGGCACTGTGGCAATAAGAATTGTTGTCTTAATGCCAAAAAGAGCCCAACAGATTGTACTTTATCAAGTGGAGCAGTACTGCTTTCACCATAGTGCTCCGCTTAGTTTATACATGTAAATAGAATCTTTGCTTTCAAGCAAACTGGACTCTCAAACTGAAACAGTATTTTAGTTCCCTTTGCAATTTAGCTACATGTGGTTTTTGCTTTTGCAATTGAAAGTTGAACATGAAGCTTTCGGTTTGAGCTTATTCACGTGTCTCATATTAATCAACCAGCATACGCAGTGGAACCACGGGAACAATGCACCTGATTCTCAGACTGTAAATTACCGTGGTGGGCAGCAATTTCTACATCACCCCACTCTTCAGAAAAATTCCTGCACGCCTAAAAGGAGAGACGCACAGACATCAGGGACGTTGATCTGTACATCTGTGATAACGAGAGTTACCTGTTATTATCTGCCTGCGGATGGCGCACCCATATCTGACCCAACCTGCTGCCTTGCCAATAATGAACTCAGCTGAGCTCTGCATGCGTTTCCACTTTCTTTACCCCCACACAGGATGTGGGGGAAAGGTTCATCGCCATTGTCGTGTGACCAATCCCTTTTGGTAAAAACAAACTGGATTGTTTTTTTCCCCCCGTTGCTTTTTTTTGCTGTCGTTTCCTCAAGGGCTTTCAGAAAAGCCGCAGGTTTCATGGTTGCATTTCGAAGAAATGAGGAAAATACTGAAACAAGAAGAACGAGGATTTCTGTGTTGTGATATGGTGTAGTGAAAGTGTTGGGTTGCAGTGTTTAACTGTGCCCAAATAGGGTCTGTTGTGTTTTTATTTTCTTTCACTATAAGGTGGAAACATATTTCTGTATAAATCATCTGTCTGCGTAATTACATGACATGTAAACTCTTGTTTTAGATTAGAAAGATGTACGATTCCTTTTTGCTCTGTCTCTGAGACGTAGGCGTGGATTTCTGCCTCGCTCTGTTGCAATAAATGTGAGAAGCTCTCAGACGACCCCGGGTACAGTAGCTGAGTCTGCAGCTGACTCCATCGTGGAGAACGCCTGTGTTTCTCTAGCCGCTGATCACAAATATTTTCCGAATGTTTTTCCTCCTGCTGCACTTCCTGAAAGGACAAGCTCTGCGCCTTTACACCTCCCTTTGTACAAAACCATTCACCTTGAAATCAACGACAGTAACAGTGAGAATCACAACACAGCAATGCATCGTGTGTTTGAAAAATGTGGACATTAGATCAGATCAGCCTGCGGTATGCATGCACTATTCAGAGGTTCATGGGTTCTGAACTGAATTAAGGCCCAGGCCATAGATGTGCCAGAAATTCTTACATCGGGTCTCATTGGAATATTTATTTCTAAAAGCACAAAATGTCATTACCAACACTGTGCCCTGCATAGCTGCTCTTCACTCCACTGAGATTAGAAATAGAAATATTTCCTGTTGCAACAAAAAATATATATATAATTTGAATGGATCTCATATATTAAGGCAAATAATATCCACTTTCTGCAGAAAGGTTTGTGTTGATTAATTCAGGTAACTACGCTGTTACTGCACACAGATGCAGTGGAGAATCTGTCATGGCTGTAAATATATACCTTTAAAACAACACTCCATCTAAATAACCTCAAACACAAACAGTCCTGCATGTTTTAGATATTTTTCCTGCTCCACTTCATCAACTTCTGGGAAATAAATGACCTGGGCACGTCGCTATCAAGTTTAAAGAAGCTGCTCAATAACCCTTTAATCAGGGGGGACTCAGAAGGTTTTCTATCAGTCTTAGTCATATTTGTCTTTGTTGATGAAGTATTCTTAGCCCTGGAACCACAAACATCCGTGTGTCTTATTGGGATTTTATGCAAGAGATTGACGCCAAGTAGTGAAATACTGCAATGATTTTTCAAAATATTTCAAAATCAAAAAATCGGAGGAAAAAAATACATAACTGAAAAACATACCGTGTGTATGGCCCTCCTTTTTAATTCAATACCTCTAAATCAAATCTACCTTCACAGATCTCCTGATTGGCAAACCAAGTCCATCTGTGTGGAATTGTATCTCTGTATGTACGAACAGCACCATGAAGACCAAGCAGACACGTCAGCGATGTTCAAAGCTTGTAACTGAAAAACACTAAAAAGAGTAAATTTACCCAACTGTAAATCTGTCCACACAAATGGACAGACAGTGTAGAGAAATCGATCATCATTGTGGCCGTTATTTAACCTGTGGTAACTCTGGAGGAGGTGCAGACATCCACAGCTCAGGTGGGAGAACATGTTAATTAGAGAATCTGGGAGTTATGGGAGAGTGGCGAAAAGAAAACTGTCGACAGAAAAAACCAGGATGAAATCCTGTTAGTAGTTTGCCAAAACTGTGTCCATGCAACGGACGCGGCACACATATGGAAGACGGCGCTCTGGTCAGATGAGCTAGTTCAATTCACGTTCTTGGCTCACATTTGGAAGGCTACATGTGGTGGAAAACTGCACACCTGACACGGCACTGGCAGGATCATGCTGTGGGGATCGTTTTTTTTTTTTTTTTTTTTTAACAAGGAGAGGGAAGCTGGTCAGAGCTGATGAGAAGACGGACAGAGCTTAATTGTTAGCGACTGTAAAGGACTGGTGAAGAAAGGACTGGGGTTGTGAGGAAAGATGTGCAGAAATGTCCGTTCCTAGAGGTCAGAAGCTGGTAGAGGCAAACTGCAAAAGACTTGCTGCTGGAATTGAGTGGAAACAGGTAAAAACTTGAAAGTCCTGTTATACTTTTAAAAATTAAAGCCAGGAGGCCAAAAATAAGCCTCCCGGCGACATCAAAAACATTATAATTATAAGACTTGTTAAAACTATTAATAACGTTGCATATGGTGACCTGACCGTGAAACCTTCGTGTGTGCAGGCTTTTAAAAAACTGTTGAGTCATCAAGAACTTTCTTTGTATGCAGGCTGTCAATCACTGGGCCAGGCTGATTGTTATCTGTGCAGGCTGAACGGGTAAGGAGGCTTAAAATCCGTCTGACTGGCTGTCATGTGAAGGCGCACCGCCGTCTCCGCATGCCTTCTCTGAATCGGCCTGCGGTAGGCCCCGCCCATCCGCGCAGGTACACCTCCGCAGCGGCCCCTGATTGGTTCATTTGAAACAGATCTCCCCCCCACCTGCATCCCGTGAAGAAGTGGGCAGTCCATCTTTCTATGGTGTCTGCTGATTTCCAGCCGACTTCCAGGTTAGATAACAGCTGAAGACTCGCACGCAGAGAGTTAATGAGCCTGGGCTGAAGTGAGAACGTCAGCAGAGTCTCGCCGTACGTCGTCGTGACTGATTTCTTTTGTGTCCAAGTGGGGAGACTATTTTCTTAAAATTGTCGTCATGTCTCAGAAAAACCTGAACCTCATAGAGGACAGTTTGTGAGTATTTCTCTAATTATACTTTCTCTGTTGAATAGATCTTCTGGGCTTTCACAAAGGCAAAGTTTTTTTTCTTCCTTTCTTTTTATGAGATCCATTGATGAACTGCTGCTGCCTGGTGGTAGGTTGATATTGCTATGTGTGACCAGACTCTGTGTTGCCTGGTTTTCAAAGTGAAACCAACCTCTAGAGATTCCTGCTGTTGCCCAGAGACTGCTGGATGTGTGGCAGTAACTCAGAGAAGCAGTGCTCTGTTAACAGCGCTCCTACTCCTTGGACTTCATGGCATTTTGTCACATTACAGCCTCAAGGTGTAATACTGGGATTTCATGGAGTAGACCTAAACAAGTTGGTGCAAAGAGAAAATGGTACATGGTTTATTAATTTGTTGATTGACGCATAGAAATCTAAAACGTGTGGTGCACATTGGCATATAATCCCCCTAAAAACAAATTTTCTCAGTAAAACACTCCCATGTCCTTGCCAGTGCTGCTTTTTAAAGCTGAGAATCAGCAGAACTGAAAATTGAAGTTCTCCCACTCACTCGATTTGATTTATTTCTGGACTTTAACTAGACCATCTTAACGCATGTCTATGCTTTGTCATGCTAAACCATTTCATTGTGACTTTTAGGGTCCTGCTGAGCATGATGCTGCCACTGCTGTGTTTTCTAATCCGCAATATTGTTGACCCCCCCCCCCCCCCCCCCCCCCCTCCTCCACTTAAGCTTTGGCATGCATGCCAAAAAGTTTAGTTATGTTTTCAGTTTGAACCAGCGCACCCTCTGTCACATGTTTTCTGTATCCCATGGAGCCTGAGATATTGCATTATGAGCTAACGCTGCTTTAAGCATCTCTACAGGCTCTCCCTGGCCTGTCTGCTGTGTAGCTTGGTCTTGATGAAGCTGTTTGTCACAAGTATTTTGGATTTATACTGAAATTAAATTACACGCAAAGGAGCTTAATTGGCCAATCAGATCATATTTGAAGGTAATCAGTTACACTGGATTTTATTCAGAGGTACAGAAGTAAAAGGGAATGAATACTAAAGCCATGAATAAGTTTTATCTTTTTATCTAAAACTTCTGTATTGTCTTACATCCTCTCCACAAATATAGCCTACCTTGCATTGATCTACAGCATAAAATCCAAATAAAATAAATCCTACTTTGTGGAACTGACATGATGAAATGTGTGGCGGGGGGAATTAAAAGGGTGTAAATAGTTTTGCTAAGCACTGTAAATGTGCAGCTGCTGGACTCAAACACCTGCTTTGAATAGCCCATCGAATTGACAGATATATTAAACTAGATTTTTTTCAAAAACAAACAACATTTCTTGTACCTGTTTACTGTTCATCCCTTCCTCCGGTGGAGTTGAAGACATGTCTTTGTTGATGCTTTACAAGCTGTTTGTGTTTAAAAAAAAAAGTACCAAATTCTCCTTTGTGTGCAAGACAGAGCAATGATGCTGAAGGTAATGAAAAGATGTTTACTGTCGGCACACTGGAGCGGTTTTGATCCACGCTGACGCCTCTAAAAAGGCGACACATCTCCTCATGTTCCCATCAGCGATTTCATTTCTCTACCTTGTTTTGGATCGATCTGAGCTGTGTGGGGCTCATTTAGAAAGCTGGATCATCCCTTTGACATTTTTTTTTTCTCCCCCTGGTTCTCCTGGATTAGAAGCATGGATGAGTTAACCCCTCTTGTGAAGAGAAGAGACAGCGGCAAGAAATGCCAGCGGAGCCTGAGTTTGGGAAGTGTCGACACGCGGGCCAGGCAGCTAAATCAAAGCTTCAAAACGAGCTTCAGGTAGTGCACACGACACCACAAAGACATCAGGACAAAAATCCTATTGAGATTTAACATCGATGTATTCTCAGATTATGCCATGATACTGTACATGCGGATTAAATTGAGCCCTTTGTGACCTCAGGGACCAGACCACAGCAGAAGATTATCTTGGCAGGTCAGAGGGGCCCATCGTCAGTCATGTAAGTCCCCTTAAACAAGATCCATACCTGCCTTTAATTTAGGGCTGGACGATAATTAAATAATGATATATATCGATCGCTAAATGTATGTATGATAGAAAAAAAGGGTCAGTAAGAAGTTCAACAGAATAACAGTTTTCATTCCTTTTGCATGCTAGCCTATTATCTCTCTCTCTCGATAGATAGATAGATAGATAGATAGATAGATAGATAGATAGATAGATAGATAGATAGATAGATAGATAGATAGATAGATAGATAGATAGATAGATAGATAGATATGGCCAGGGTAGCACTTTTGAGTTTGTTGATAATTATCAATGTCGATCAATATGATTTCTATTTTATCAATATACTTTTTTCTATATCTTCCAGCCCTACATTCATTTCTAAATATGCAGTGCTATTTTTTTTCTCCCATTTGAATTGTTATTACTCAGATATGTAGCTTCAATTGTGATTTACACTTTCTGATACAATGAGCTTTTTTAATATCTGTAAAAGCATGTATGTTATAAAGACTTTTAAAGGCTTTACTTTTGAGGATGCATGTGATGCCCTCATTTACAGAAGACAATTATCTAATTGTTGTCAATTACTTTGTGAAAATCTGAAGTGATTTCTTAGTGGTTTAATTGTCACATAACAAGTTCTGCCCGGCTGTTCCATATTATGTCTCATTACAACCACAATCTTGCATCTGATAGACCAACACAAAGTGGTGCCCAGTAAATGGCAGCTCAATTATTTTAAAGCATAAAGAACTTCTCATCAGTCTGATGAAACAAAAGGAATCAGTCTCATTTCAATAACCAATATGAATGATACATCTTCATTTAATCAAGGGAGAATATTGTTTTGTGCTTTGTAGAAATGAATCATATTTTTACATTATGAAAATAAATGTATTCTTTAAATTATTATTATTGATACTAGAATTGAAAGCAATTGGTTGCACTGTAACTGGGAATGCTTGTTTGTGGGGAATATGGATCCACATGGATCCTGGAATGCCTGAAGCTGTACAAGATCTACAGCACTCTGGGAGAATATACCAAGGAGTCACCTCTGCTGTTCTGCGTAGGCCTGAACCCCCTCAGCCAAATCCAATAACCAACAAGTCTGGTTATGGGTATGGACTATCAGCCGCCTGCTGTACATGGATGACATCAAGCTGTATGCTAAGAGTGAGTGAGACATTGACTCGCTGATCCACACCACCAGGATCCACAGCAGGGACAACAGAATGTCATTCAGGCTGGAGAAATGTGGCCGGATGGTGACAAAGAGAGGGAATGTAATCCACACAGAGGGGATTGCACTCCGAGGAGGGAGAATAGCAGATGTTGAAGAAATCTATAAGTACCTTGGAATACCACCAGCAAATGGCAACCACAAAGAGGCCACAAGGAAAGCATAAACAGCCAAATACCTGCAACGAGTCATGCAAGTTCTGAGAAGTCAGCTCAACGGCAAGAACAAGGTCCGGACAATCAACCGCTATGCCTTGTCAGTAATCAGATACTCTGCTGCAGTAATAAGTTGGCCAAAGGAGGAAATCCACACCACTGATGTAAAAACACGAAAGCTACTCACCATACATGGTGGATTCCACCTAAAATCTGGTATCCACAGGCTATACACTAAGCGCCAAAAAGGAGGCAGAGGCCTGGTGAGCATCAGAGCCACCGTTGAAGATGACGCATCCAAGCTCAAAGAATATATCAGGAAAATTGCCCCAAGGGATGAAACGTTCAGTGAATGTCTCAGACAATGGAAGCTGGAAGAGAAGGAACTGAGGGAACCATGGTAGGAGGAAAAACCTCTGCATGGCATGTACCACCAACAGATAGCTGAAGTGGCTTACATGACCAAATCCTACCAATGGCTAGAGAGGGCTGGACTGAAGGACAGTACTGAAGCACTGATCATGGCAGCACAGCAGCAGGCCATGAGCACCAGAGCAGTAGAGGTCCAGATCTACCATACCAGAAAATATCCCAGGTGCAGACTATGCAAAGAGGCTCCAGAAACCATCCAGCATCTCATAGCAGTGTGTAGGATCTAGCAGGGAAGGAATACATGGAACGCCATAACCAAGTGGCTGGTATAGTGTACAGAAACATCTGTTCAGAATACCAACTGGAGACCCGCAGGTAAAAATGGGAGTCACCTCCCAAGGTGGTGGAGAATGACAGAGCTAAGATCCTGTGGGACTTCCAGATATGAACAGAGAAAATGGTAATGGCCAACCAACCAGAGATTGTGATCATTGATGAGCAGCAGAGGTCAGTTGTCATGATCAATGTTGCCTTTCCAAGTGATGAAAACATCAGGAAAAAACAAGAAACTGGAGAAATACCAAAGGCTCAGGAAAGAACTAGAAAGAGCCTGGAAGATGTGGACAACAGTGGTGTCCATGGTCATAGGAGCAGTAAACTCTGGAGAAGTGGCTCCAACAGATACCTGGAGAAACATCAGACATCTCAGTCCAGAAGACCAATATCTTAGTAACAGCTAAGATCCTAAGAAGAAACCTCAAGCACCCAGGCCTCTGATAGAGGACCCGAGCTTGAGAGATGACCCCAGCCTGGGCTTCTTGGCAGCTTTTCTGACGAAGGCTCGGTAGGTTTGAGGTTACGCCTTATGATTTCCACTTTCTGATGGTGCTCTTTAGCTATCCTTTTAGCCTCCAAATCGTGTCTGCTGTGTTCCTTCATCATCTTCTCTAATGTTCTCTAAGAAACCTTCACTGAACAGCTCCATTTCTACAGAGCATATCAAAGGTTGCCAGAGTAAAGAGGATTTAATTCAAATCCCATTCACCCTTTTCCAAATTTTATTTAAAAAAAGAAAGAGGGGAAAAACATGTCATTTGTCTTCCACTGCACAATTCTGAACAAATTATTGTTGATCACCAATTAAAAACACTGACATTTGTGGTTGTAACGTGGCTAAATGTGGAAATGATTAATTTCTATCAATACTTCCACAAGTCACTGTAAATAAAACCAATAGAAACAAAAGCACAGATCCAATTACACTGTGTCCATATCAGCTGAACAAGTACCGTTCAGATATGTGTTCTCGTGGAAGGAAACACAACCACCCCGACTTCAGAGAAAGCCTTTCACTACCCGTTGGTTTAGGAAGGGATGTAGGACAATTTCCAAACCACCTGTAGTCCATCACTCTACAGTGGAGAAAACAGAGCAACGTCTTGTTGGGTACAAAAACACTCCTTAACCACACTAGTACATGGTTACACATGTTTTACATATTTCCCTGATCCGACAATTAAATACATTACCTCGATGGTATGACATCAAGTCATGCGGAAGCTTGTTAGTTACTCGATTACCAAGATGAGTCAGAAGTGGATAATCGCTGGTCATCCTCATGCCTTCATTTGTTTGTACAGGGTAAGGCTGGACGATATAGAAGAAAAAACATATTGATAAAATAGAAATCATTGATTGATATCGATGATTATCAACAAATTCAAAACACGATTTTAAGTGCAGCCCTGGCCATTTTATGCTGTTGCTTAGCGACTTATTTTTAGATACAGAACACTGAATTCAAACTCAACCCTTTATTCAACCAGCTTTTTACCAAAACCGCAAGTTTTTATAAAAGAAAAAGAATGTGTGCACTCTGAACTCTTGAAGGGGGCGGAGCTTGGATCCTGGGTCTGCTTTTGTGATTGGTTGGGAGGATGTAATGACTGTAATATTAACTTACATGGCTAGAATGCAAAAGGAAGGAAAACTGTTATTCTATTGAACTTTTTATTGACCCTTTTTTTTTCTGTCATCGATATACGATATATCTGTCATCGGTTTTCATTTAAACTATATTTATATAGCACCAATTCACAACACATGACATCCCAAGGCACTTTACAAAGTCAAATCCAATCAAATCACACAGACAGATTTGTCGAAAATGTTCCAATCCAAGGAAACCCAGCAGTGGACAGTCATCTGCATTGGTGGTGGCTTTGCAGCAATCCCTCATACCAAGCATTCATGGCAGACTAAACAGCTGTACATGATGCAGTATTGTCCCACAGTTAAGATACTCACCACATTTTTTAGATTTATGTTTGATAAAGTTTCCATAAAATACAAATGTTTGTGGTTAAAGTGGGGGTGGGGTGTTCCAAGGTTCTATTGGTAAGAATACTGCCAAGGCCCAAATTTTATGTATGTCTTTTATGCAAGACACCTTGTGGTTTTGACCTTTAAAAAATACAATATACAAAAGAGCCTATTTATTATTCTGTCCACAAATGTATTCTAGTGTCAAATGTGGGGTCAAGTGTTTGACAGCTAAAACTTGGCTAACGAGGTGCTGTACAGCAGGGCAATGATCACAAACACAGCAGCAAATTAAACAAGCAGACTCCGTGTTCTGCAGCTGCCCAGTCCAAATCAGATTTTGCCCGACTGAAATGCTGTTATACGACCTCCAGAGAGCTCTGCACCAACATCTGCTTCGTCCTGGTTTGCTAACTAATGTGTTTCTGTTTTCTGGAGATGTACGCTCATCGTGCTCTGCTGCACACCACCATAATATTTGAAATATGATTGCATGCAGTACATATGGTATCTACAAATTAAATCATGTGCTAGGCTTCTTCCCATTTCAAAAACATAGATTTATGTTCGTTTCAAAAGTTTAAATGAACAAACAAAGTAACTGTTTCCTACAGCAACTGCATTAATCTGTCGCAAAACATGTAAATGTGTTGTGAGTTCCTATATATTAAGAACCGTAATAATATTGAAAATAAAACAAATGGCTAAATATTATGTTGAATTTGTGAAAATGGCTAAATTACTTTATTAAAGGTGCTTGGCAAAATTGTGTGTGGCTAAAATACTGGACTTCTAAGTTTTATACAAACTGTTTATGTAAAATCATAAGAAGTAAATGGTGACATGTTAAGAGAGGAGCTCATATATTTACCTAGCATTTTACAATTAGCCTTATCCCAGCACGAGTACAGTCATATTCAATAATTTAGAAAATGGTTTTCTAAGAGGTTGGTTTGTCACATTTTGAGAAAAAAAGACTTTTAAGCCGCTGTGAAACACACTTTTAATCAAACCCCCTTTCTGCCTGAAAAATATTGCTTTATTTTCATTGGTCTGATGCAATAATCTGTGTTTTAATAAACTGAAGGTGGGGGGGGGGGGGGATCCTAATCATCAAAAATAAAGGCTTTCAAATATCATCAGTCTGTATTAATCTATATAATGTTTCATTATTGAATTGAGTTACTGAAATAAAGGAACTTTTCAACCATAATCTAATTTATTGAATATGACCGTTAGCACTTGGGTTTTTGTTGTAATTTCTTTTTAAAAGCTGTGTTAAAACTGTGCAATTTATGTAATGGTATTGTTTTATTGCCAATTTCCAAGATTCTGTTATGTACCTTGGACAAGCCCTGCTTGAGTTTATTTAGATTTTCTTTCAGATTCAGATTGTCTTCTTCAGAAGGCTGCTGTGTTGAGTGGGGCTTGGCAGCTAGATGTCACCTCATGGACAATAAAACAAAAGACTGTCCAGGCCCGATAATCCCATTATCCCATCATACTCAAAGGCCTTGTTTGGCCAAATTCTCCAACAAGTCAGTGATCAGCAGTGATCATAATGTTTCACTGCTGCTCCAGAGCAAAGACTTGTTACTTCAGCTCCAAGTCTATTGTAGCACCCACTTTGTGTTGAAAACATTGTTCAAATATGTCGCGCAACATACAGGATCTGAATTTGTGTTGTTTGTTTGTTTGTTCCCCCACAGAGCTTTTTAAAGTACAATAAAACCTTCCACAAGCTGTTTGAGGAGATCCCCAAAGAGGAGAGGGTGACATACAGTGAGTGTTCCCACCATCAGAGTCTGTTACACATTTACTGAGATTGATTATGGAGATGATCTCCCATCCCAGCGTTTCTACCAGTTATCTCTGCTGCCTTCATTTTCCGATCATTAGCCGCCTAATTCGCTCGATTGCCAACTATTCTGCAGAGGACGCGGAGCTGCAACACCTCGTGTGGACAAATGAATCAGCAGATGTGCTAATGTTGCCCCGGTGACTCCTAATGTGCTTGTTGTCGTTGCAGCGTTTACGTGCGCCTTGCAGAGGGAGGTTCTGTATCACGGCAAACTCTATGTGTCGGAGAACAATGTGTGCTTCCACTCGTCCGTGCTGCTTAAAGAGACCAAGGTAGTTCACTTGGACATATTTCTGATGTAAAACGTCCATTGCTTTTCCTGAGGGGAAAAGCAATGGACGATCACATTTTGAAAAATTCACTATAATTCACTAAAAAGATTGGATTAAAATTAACTAAAAGCCAATTGGGTTTGTGTGTAGAACTATTTAATAAGTTACATCATTCAGAAGTCAATTTATTTAAGTTAAAACCATCATATGGATAATTACTCATCAACTGATGTTTTCAAGCCTTTTGTCAGTTAATTATGACTTTTCTGCTTACAGCTATTGAAAATGGGACATATAAGATTAGAAGTATTGTATCGGATCATTAAAAAGCTTCTTTTTTATATAAAAAAGTGAGTTTACTGAAAAGTATATCTGATGCCTGCTTAAAGGTTATTTTCTAAAGGTGCTTTCAATCTCACAAACAAGCCTCATTGGAATCCATATTTGAATTTATTATTTGAATGGAAAGTATTTTTTTATTTTTTATTTTTACATAAGGGTTCATTGAAAAGGTTACAATCAATTTTTAATTTCCCAGTTACGCGACAATGCAGGAATTCTTATTCTTAAATGGCGAAATAATGTGAAGGTTCTGGAGTGGCCTGGTTAAAGTTGACCTCAGATCAGATTTAAATGCTGTGGCTTGACCTTTAAAGTCATGCTTAAAAAAAAAATACAAATAAAATAATAATGCGAGGAACAGTGGGCAAAACTTTCTCAGGGATTAAAAAGAATCATTGACAGTTTGTGTGACGGTTGTCACCAACGATTTAAATAGCACAACTAGTTATTGGGTTATAGGGGCAACGACTCATAGGCTGTAAAGCACATATTAACCAGAACTGACCTGCTTTGTCTCATTACAGGTGGTGATCGCTATTTCCAGTTTGAAGGAGATTAAGAAGCATAACCCAACTCTGTCTGTGCTGTCATTAAAAACATCCAATGGAGAGAAGGTCAGGCTCTGCGAATGCTTTTAGAACAGCACCATGTCTGGTATTCTGTGCCGAGCACTTTGGCTCCTGCAGTGTGCTGAGCAGTGAAAAAAATATATCGTCATCTGCGAAAAGGGCATCATTATTGTGAAGTTAAAGCAATGCATTACAGAAATGTTTATATGTGTAACCAACAAATGTGCAATCATTTTCAATTAGCAGTGAAAGCCTCTCGGTACGATGACAGAACTCCCATGAGTTGCTTTTAGTGTATTTTGTGCAGTTTCAACGTTTTAATACATGAGATGTGGTAGATGATACACGTTTCCATCTGACTTCTGTTTACCAAGGTTATTCATTAATTCCTGAGATCAGGAAGGGAAAGCTATGACCTGACTCGATTAGCTCCCTCAGTTTCATCTCTAGCCAAAAAATTTAATAAATCAATGAAAATTAAACATTGAAAAACTGATGGACAATAAGTGACGCTGGGATTCCTTGAAAAAAATTAACCAAAGTTCTACATTTGAAACCTATGCCCATGCTTTGGCCCAGTTTTAACCCTTTCTTTTGTCCCCCCCCCCCTTCTCTTTCAGTATTTGTTTGCATCAGTGAGGAACTACGCCCTGTGTTACGAACTCCTCCAAAGCCTCTGCTGTCAGGCCCAGGTAAAGTGAAAGCTCTCCCAGCTCAGAACAACTTTTCCACACAAAGATTGTTGCTTTAAAAGGCTTGTTTGCTTCAGGAGGAGAGCAGTCCCAGCAGCAGCCCTGTCCTGTCCCGTGCAGACCTCAATGCTGTGCAAAACGCGGTGAGAATGCAGCTCATGAGAATTTAAGCACTAGGAGTCCAGAAGAGAACGCGTTGAATTCTCAGCGTCAACATCTCCTCGTCTACAGGGCTCCAGCTGGTCCAGTTTAGAGGAGAGTTTTGACAACGACGATCTCAACGGCGCCGTCACTCCGGTTAAGGAAGAAGGTGCAGATGCAACGCTGAATGGCATTAAGGGGCATCTGGACATTGCTGCAGCGTGTAACAACACATTTGTGTCTTCCCAGCTAACGGCGCATGCAGGTCCACGCCGGAGAGCAGCTTCACGGACGAAAACAGCGGAGGTGAGCCAGAGTAACGAGTCATTACCGATCGGCGTGTTGACGTTTTTTTTTTTTTCTTTTTTTAATTGACGTTTTCTTTCTATTAGCCGGGTCGTGGAGCTTCCTTGAGAACGTGGCACAGTTTTTGTTCTTCAGGGAACATCTGAGTCTCAGAGCCATCTTCCACATCTTCCTGATCCTGTGAGTAATAAAGTCTGCTAACGTCTCGACTGGCTACTGAAGCCGCTTCAGCAGTTTTTACATCCAAAGACCAGACTTTCTCGCTTTCTTTAAAGGTGATACTCCTACTGGCTTCTTGTCTGCTTGTTTTTTCAGTGCTTTAATACATTGCAAAAAGCTGGATCTAAATTAATAAAGAGGTCAAAGAACCTTAGCTCATATGCACACTGCTTAGACCATCACAATTCAGTCGGCAGATACTTTAAGTAAAACAGCCACTCGCATGTAATAAATTAGCTATAATAATTTCTGGTGCGGTTTTTGTGTTCTGAATTATGAGTCAGGTTCATTCTAACACCCTGACATGACGCCACTTTACATGTCTGATTAAATTTGATTCATGCACTCTATTCACGGCATATATATATGACTTTTAAGCCAGCTGACCAAATATGGTAAAAATCCTCAGAATACATAAAGTATGACTGTTTCCCTGCTAAATTAATCTTACCTATTGAGTTTTCCTCTCTTTTTAATCACGTAGCGATCACAAACCTTAACGTGTATTTTAGGTTTTTATGTTATGCATCAACACAAAGTAGTACATAATTGGGAAATGAGCCATTCTAACACATGAATGTGCCTTTCTAATATGAGGCTCTCCTGTCATGTTTAACTAGACTAACCCTACCGACTAGCCTCGGTAGGGTTCCAGAGTATAGGGGCTGTATAGTTATGCATGAAACACTTAAATCATTTATATAAAGAAAATACTGTGGAAACAAAGTGTGTCCTTTTCCTGCCACTTCAGTCTTCCACAGCTTTTTTTTTTTTTATCTGTAACCTAAATTCCTGATGGGTCACATGAAAATGAGTTGGTGTAACCTACAACTTCAAAAGTGTGGGAATACTTCAGAAAGGGTGCCTTGCATGTAGTAATGTACCTAAAGCAATTTCCACCTCCATCAGTTAAGGCTGTCCTTTTTTTTTAGCTACTGTACTTTTCTAACTAAACTGGATTCATGGAATGTGCATCGTACATTTTTTGCCTTTTGAAACCAATGAAGCTCACGTCTTGTGTAAAAACAAACTTTAGACACCGGGTTAATAGATAGCAGCGCTCTGATTCGGGCTTGATAAAGGCGACCGCTCGATCTTTTCCTTGACGTTGGATGCCTCTTTGAGTTCAGAGAGTTCAACCCACACACCCGTGCCGGTGCGTCCACTCGCTCACCGGATCGGCTGATCACGCCAAAGCGAAAAATTCCTGAAAACCTTGAGATGATGACGATAAGATCACATGATTTACACTCGTGCTCTCTGTGTAGATGGAGGTCACTGATGGCTCATTGTTGGTCAAATCAACCTGATCAGTATATGATTCACTTCTGTGCGTGTTCCTCTGCAGGGTGCTGTTGCTGGTCCTGGCGTCAGGCTACATCGGGCTGAGGATCACGGCTCTGGAGGAGCAGCTGAGCTCTCTGGGAGCCCTGGCCGACCTGACGTCCCACTACACAGAGTGAGTACAGCCGCGCAAACGGCAAGGAGGAAGTCTGTTGGGGAGTGTGTGGGAAAGGGAAAAGTGAGATTGCTCAAACCGGTTTTCAAACAATTACCACCTGCTGATCGCAGTTAGACATGGGGGGGAAGTAGCTTTACTTGTTCATAGCAAAAGTAAAAGGAAGAGAGGTAACTGCATTCCAGGCGATCACGCCTACCTGTATGTAGTGCATGGGTTTTTTATGCTGAAACAACATAAGGGAACGAACACCATGTTTAAGTCTCAACAGTACATTCAGTCTTTGTAAAGTTAAGCCTTTTGGATGCAGACACCATTTGACAGATGTGCTGCACTGTTTCCATCAGCCAGAAGCAGACTTGGCGCTGACTGTAATTTTAAGTCACATTTAAGTCAGGAAAAAAAGTGACAAATTAACATGTTAGGTTAAAAAAAGCTGTACTGTAACCAGCTTTCAAAATATTGATTTTATTTAATTTTTTTTAACAGTGTGTTTAGATTAGGCTGAAAATTCTCCCAGTAGATTAATTTTACCGCTCCTCTCTTTATCTCATGTTTGTTCTCCTTTTGTTTTTTTCCACACTAGGTACCAGGAAACATAGCCACCTGTCACGAAGGCATGTCAGCAAGAAAACGCAGTGAACTTTGTATGCAGTGCATCTTTAAATGGAAAATGTATTATTATTTTTCGGTATTGCACACAGACACTTTCTCTCACAACAGACAGCAAAGTCGTTTTTTTAGGTTTGATGTTCCAACGCTAAGCACAGAGATGCTTCTAGCTTCTGTGAACCGGGTTCAGGTACGGGCCGGCTACCAGTATCAAGGCGTACCAAGGTTTTGAAAAGTTACGGGTTTAGAGCCTAGAACAAACAAACAAACAAAAAAAAAAAAAAACTTGTCGTGCAGTTCCTACAATTGTACAAACTGTTCAGATTAGTTTGACACAGACGCCACCTTGGCTGCCCTACAGTGTCTTAAGGTGAATTTCAACAATAGTCAATGTAGGAGTTAAAAATGTCTTTTTAATTAAACGCCAGAGAAAATGGACAGAGTTAAAGTTATGAGAGAAGTAGGGTAATGCTGCCCTTCCCACACTTGTTGCTGCAAACTGTCTAAAAGAAGGCATTCTTATTTAAAAATGCAAGTGGGGAAACCCCAACTCCCAGGAAGGTTGCTAACTAGGTAGATAACCCAGCTAATTAAAACCAGACTTTTATAATCCCAGTTTAGCTGTATATAAATAGCAGAACCGCAAAAATGTATAACAATGCAGAGAATTATCTCACTAAGTTTAGCACGCATATCATAAGCATATTATTTTACTAATTGTTTGAAACAAATAGATCATATCATAGATTTTCTTAGTTAATTGTGTATACCTGCTTATCAGTGCAGGGTCACCGGGCAGGGCCTATGCCAAGTGGTCATTGAGAGGTGGTACACCCTGGGCAGGTTGCCAGTCCATCACATAACCATGCTAACATACTCGTATCTAAGGCCAAGTTAGAGAGACTAGTTAACAACAGTCCTGGTTTTGTACTGTGGGAGGAGGCCTGAGTACCCAGACAAAATACCCACACATGCACAGGAAGAACCCGGGCCAGGATTTGAACCCAGGACCTTCGTGCTGCAAAGCAACAGCGCCACCAGCTGCACCAATAGAATTGCATACCTGACCAGACTGTGTGAGGAAAGATTGAGCAGCAGCAGCAGCTAGCGAAGCCATGTGGAGACTAGTCTTGCTGATTTCAGGAACTAGAACTCACAACAGCAAACAAGCTTAAACCGGAGGCAACTAGACTCGTTTTGACAGAAAACGTTGACAAAGTCCGGTTACCTCCAATTTTGGCTGGTTTGCTGTTGCGATGACCCGGATAACTGAGAATTTGCACAGACATAAAACTCACTACCTTGGCTGTGATTTTTTTTTTGTCTTATTTGTAAATATGAGAATATTTGCTAATTTGTTTTCTTTTTAAGTCCTCATTCTATGGAAAATCCAATGTACTGTACTGTTAGAATTTGTACACTTTATTCTGTCAATGACAACTCTAACCAGCAGAGGGCAGTCAGTCACTGCAGATTCCCTGAAGCTGTGCAGTTGCATTTGGTGGCCATAAATGCATTAAGCTCAATACAACCAATTAAGCTTCTGCGTAATTAATTAATTACGCAGAAGCTAAAATAAAACATTTATGAAATCTCAGCTTTTTTTATGCTGGAAGTTTCTTTTTTATGCTCAAACTAGAGGTTTCTGAGACCAAAAGTAAATGTGTAAGCTTTTCAAAAGCCTGATGATTAAGTGATCATGTGCGCTCTGTACTTGTATGGATTAATTATGCATGTCTAATCTAAAACTGGTTTATTTCCCCTGCAATTTAATGCTTTTAAAATAATCCCTAACATTTTCAGCACTCATTACTTCCAGCATGGCAGCAGCCTTAAATGTACAAAAGCAACAATTTGCATTTCTATGTAAACTGCACAGTTTGTGAAATAAATGTTAATATATGGACTGTAAATAACCGAAACCACCCAGTTTCACATTTTTGTACGCAAGTGATTTTATTATTTTGTCGTCCATAAAAAGGTCAAGATTCAGTCCCATGAATTAATTTCATTACATCATATTCTCAGTTCAAAAAAAAGCAACATAAAATTACAAATTATAATACAAAGAAAAGAACAGGTAAGTACAGTAACTATATAAACAGTCTACTAACAGGTTCTACGTCCCCGTCCCCCCCTCCCCAACATCTGACCCAGTCAACCTCTGGCACAAAAATCAACATTACATCAGTTAGTATCAGCATTTTAAAAAATTCAGGTAAATGTCCTTTTTTCTTCTTTTTTTTTTTTTTTTTGGAGTTTTAATCTTCCAACGCCATGAATTCAGCTGTATCCTCACATTGACAACACAAGAGATTATGCTCCATCCCATCATCTGCTCTTCAAAACACGACATGCATACAGTTTTAACTGCTTACCCCCCCTCCCCCTCCCACCCCCAATCAATGGACATTCAAGGCCAGAGAATACAATATATCAACCATAGTGGTGCATCGATAAACGTTTCCAACCCAGTGACGTCTCCCTGGTTTCCCCGACCCATCCCGGTAGAAAACTGAGGACAAATTTTACTTCCAAACAGAGACTTTTTACCCTCTCAACTTCATCTGATGACTCAAGTTTCTGAGTTGGAGAATGTAACAGATTTCCATTAATCAAATATCACATACACAGAAGCACAGGATGAGAACGGGAGGAAAAAACAAACAAAAAAAAAACCTGTTTGAGCAGACAGGAGGTGAGTGGTATTCAGAAAACGTTTTCTGCTGCTTCCCGAGACCCGCTCGCGCTCCCAAAAAGGAGCAATCAGGTCAGCGCCGGTTAATAAATGTTCCCTTTTTTTATACAACACAGCTACTATCACTGAAATTGATGGATCTCCTGTGCAGCAAACACCTTGTAATACAGCAGGTCTGCACACAGGACCTGTTAGTACTTCTCCACCCAGGAAAACCTGCATCCTTGATGCTTTCCTTTTAGAGCACAGTCCATGATAACGAGAAGACAGACGTACATTTTATACCCTTGTTACATTTTTGGATGCTTTGTACAATAGTGCTGAACGTAAGACCTGCTTTTTCATGCTAGATCAGATATATATATATGTAATAAATGTGTAAATATACATAGAGTGTATGTTGTGTTTTTATGTGTGTGTGTATGTTGAAGTGCAAAGGTGTGTGTGTGTGTGTGTGTGCATAAGTGTGGTGGAACCTGCACCACACCAACAGTGACGAGGCTCAAGTATGGCTTGTGTCAGACATTGCAGCGTGCTGCCAGCCACAAGAGAGCTTCTGTACATTTAGGGCCAGAGATGGAAACAAAGCGGGAAGGTACAGGAAGCCTCCATATCCCATCCTGGCACCTGATCTGGTTAGTCCTAACACCAGGAGGCATGATTATGAAACAGCCAAAACAAACGACTTAGGAATAATTACATCAAAGCTTAGAGTCACCTAGCCAGGCAAATGTCCTGCGGTGGCAAAGCTACATCCACACGGAGCCCAATACCGCACTCGCACAGAAAAAGGTCGAGAAGCAAAGATGAAACTGCATGAAGCCGGAGGAGCTGCAATAGGCGTCGCAATACCTATGCCAAGCCAGTGAGTGGCGCTCAAACGCTGCCACAGAAGTAAAGGAAGAAGAGGCCAGGGAAAAAAAAAAAAAAAAGAGAAAAGAGCCGTTTGTTGACGACCATGTTGTCTGTCCACACAAACGCCATAGGAGGAAAACGTGTTAGTGTAAAATCCACAATAAATTAAATAGTTTCTGAGACACGAGATGTGCCACTGTTGTCTTATATGTTAGCGCATGAGTGTTAAGGGAGATGCGCAAACAGGCTCGAGCGGATGGGGGTGTCCAGACGGAGGCGGCTTCACACTTTCCCTCTCTGGGTTTCATGGCCGCTTCGTCTAGACGGGACCCCCATCCCACCAAGAAGTTTCTCGGATACGGTCAAACCCATCTTCGTGTGGGCGGGTCTGTAGCAATACCAGAAACTGATGAATGCCAATCGCCCAATTCAGATTATGCATGGTATCTGTGAATAAAAATGGGCATAATTTGTGTTTGTTGCAGCAAACAGCGGCATTTAGAGTCAACTCAAACAAAAGCATCAACCTTCAAAGGCATCAACTTCAGCGGCGCCTCAGACTGAAGGCTAATGTTGAAAACATTTAACAAATGTTTTTATATCAGTTCTCGCCAAGAGACAGCTGGTCAATTTCTAGCAGAGCATGAGGGGGAAAAAAAGGCTCTTGTATTTTACGCTTTTTGTAAACCATTCTGTTCTCAGGGTGGAAGGATCAGAAAACATTTGTTCAAACAAGATTCACAAGGTGCACAAAGCTTAGACAGAATAATGAAACTATAGCTCCAGATTCTTAAACTTCCAACTCAAATCAAGACATCCGTGGTTGAAGCGTGCACACCATCGAGTTTTAAACCCCAAATCAAAACCGGTCGATAATGTGGGCATCAACATTACGCTTTGGGAACAAGTCAGAGCTCAACCTTAGTGAAAAACTATTGGACTATCTTTAAAAGCTGACTGTGTCTCAGGAGACCAATACTTTTAACTGGGCTTTACTAAAAAGAGGTTGCAAATATTCAGCTAGGATTCTAACACAAGCTTGTTAAAGATATGAATATCACTAGGGGTGCCTGTATGTATTTGAGGCTGGTGTATATTTTCAATGCCTATGTGGATTAAAGAAAATGCACAATAAATGTAAAGCTGTTCCGCTGATTCTTTAAGTCAGGAAGTTGCATCTTGTTCCAATCCACCCCGAAACAAGAACAAATTAAATAAATCACTAAAAGCGACAAATTACTAACATTCGAGGAGGGCGTGATTAGTGCAGATAAACCTGAACTCAGACCCGCGCACGCCGACCGCTCTGCTGCTCCATAAATCTTATTCGCTCATCCACTCTGGGTAAGCAGGTGAGCAGACTTGCCCTTAAAAACCTCGAAAAATTAATACTCATTGAATAGGAAATCTAATTTATTCCCTGAAACATGTTTCTGCTACTCGGTGGAAAGTTTAGGCCTGGAGAAGACATGGAAGCTGGCCTTTTGAGAATTAATAATGAGGATAAAAAGTATGACACGCAGCGGCCGTGCAAGCTGTGAAAGGATTTCCGACTACTCCGAAATGACTGTCTCCCCTCCTCTTGTTCCAGACCCTCCTCCCTGCCCCCCCAAAAAACCCACACAGTAAGTAGGTTAGCGTTAGCCGGAGAAGAACTTGGGAATGCCCGGTCAGTCGGATTGATGTCCATTAAAAAGGTAAACAGGTAGTTTGGGGTTGGGGACATGCTTGATCAGGATTTGTCCACTGGAAAAGAGAACTAGTCAAACTGTGGAGGTATTCTTCATTATGCACAAGTTATTACATGATTAATTAAAAAAAAAAAAAGACAAAAAGGAAACATCAGTATCGATGCCCTCATTAGCCTTCCACTACTCTAGATTTCCAAGTCATCAGGATGTCCTTCATTTCTACACACATTCACTCACGCGTACCACCGTGTGCACGCAGACCTACGGTGGGTTGAACGCACACCTCGCAGCATCTTCCGCTCACAACGACATCTGTGTGCCTTTTTGGACCGAGTCTCTCGCTGATCGATTGGATTAAGTCAACACGTTTTAAAGCTGCCGGTCCCAGGTTTGTCCTTCGGGGAACGACTCAACGCCGCAACTCTGAAACGACTTCCGTCTAATTCTTTAGTGTTTTTACCAACACCGTACAAATGTATAAAGCTAATGACGGTTTAAAAAATTTAGTCACCTTTAAAAACAGGAAACACAAACATGGGTTGTGTTTGTGTTGAACCTGTAGGTGTGCTGCTTTAAAGACACACAGATGTGACCTAAATCACACACACACACACATTCATGGCAAACATACTCACACACTCTTTCTCACACACACACACACACAAAAACATGCACATACACAGTGTCATAGATACAAACACGTAGAGGCGGCTTGTTTCTCAGGCGTGCTGTGCGGCCAGGTCCTGGTTGATGAAGCGCCGTAGCCTCTCCAAGTACTGACTATAAAGCTCGATGTCGTTGTGGCCGGCCCCCTCCACCCACAGCGGCTCCACGGCCTTGGGACAACGCTCGAACAGGGCGAGGCCGTGAGAGAAGTCGATCACCTCGTCCTCTGTACCGTGAATGATGAGCACTGGAGACGGGATCTTTGAAACCTTCTCGATGCTGGAAGACGGATTTAAGAGAGTCGTGGATTACTGCTTTTGTGGCCTGAGGTGCATTTCAGTCACATTTTACAGATCGGTAATTTTACACATGAAATATGTCTTGGGAATATCTTAAGGCATCTGTAGGAGAATTGCAGATTCTTCTCTAATAAAGAACAACATATTGAGTTAGTACTGTCATTAGTCAGGCTAGAAATATAAAAATCACGTGCACTTTTCCCAGAAATGCACTTGCTACGGATATCAGGGTAAAGGAATAAAATGTTTAAACAGATGCAGTCAGATTTCATTTTCCAAAGCCAGGAACTGTTTAAAAGGTGCAATAAGCAAAATTTAATTTTAGATAGAAGTGAAATATAGTAATTTGATAAACTAAAGGTAATATATGACATCCCACATCATCTCTCTGTTGTTCTCCAGTGTCGTCTTTACATATCCTGGACGGCTGCGGGTGCACATAGGTCCACAGGATCAGCTGCCACTCAGGGCTTTACCCCCCACTGCCCTAAAACGCCACCGTCAGAGCAGCGCCGCGTTGGAGCAACATGGCGCAAAGCATGCCCACTTGATCAAGATGCACTCTTACTAACAGCATTAGTGTTGCAACGATACCGATACCAGTATCGGACGGGTCCCCGATCCAGTACTAAAATGGTGGTATCGGTATCGGCAAGTACCAACAAATAGGCACCGATACCATTTTGATGTTTGTATGTCACTTGAATGCAGCCTTCTCTCTCCCGACTAGTATTATACATGTTATATAAGTTCATGAAAGTTGCACTATTTTGGTATTTGAGAGCCAAAACTCAGGGTTTAAAATACATTATGCAATTATTAATGTAATTTTACTGTCCTACTGTTGCACTACTGTTATACATGTTATAATTTCACAAATGTTGCACTATTTTGGCCTTTGAGAGCCAAAAGTTTATTCAACTATTGTCACCCATTCCAGGTAGGCAATAAAAATTCTACTACCCTTAGTAGTATGCAGTTCTTCATATACACACACACACATCAATTTCAAACAGATGGTATCGGTAAATACTGCACAGCCAGGTATTGGGTATCAGTATCGGGGCAAAAAAATGACATCGGTGCAACACTAAACAGCATATAAAGTTATGAGTTACTCTCTTCTTCACTGGACACGTTCCTCCGCAAGGCGATTCTGTTTTCCTGTGTTTTTATCCTTTACAAACATGCGCATACGAGGTGACGGGGGAGAAGGAGAGGGGAAAGAAGGGCTGGAGTGGAGGTAGAGAGAGGCGTGGCCTGTCACACATCTACAAACAGTGCTCAACAGCACACCTAGTGGTGAAATGTCACTTATTGCCCCTTTAAATACAACTTAATTTCCAAAAGGCTGTTATGGAGTGTCAATGACAAAAGACAGCTATTTATGTTCCACCTTTAATCGGAAACTAGAACGATATTATCCTTTATATACAGTATATTTAACATCTAAAACATCTTAACTGAACATGATATTATGCAGCTGTTCTGTTGCTGATATCAAGTTTAAAATATTTGGACTACGTTTGGTTTTCCATGAAGGAAAATATAACCACATTTTGCACAGTATTCACCCGTTTTACTTTGGCCAAGACTGAATTCAAACAACCACGGTGCACTTTCTCTTTTATGCCCAAGGTAAGGAACTTACTTGGGGAATGCATCAAAGCAGTACGTTTTCTTGGTGTCAGGGAAGGCCACCCTCATGCCGGAGGTGAGAGGAGAATGAAGGACCACTGCGGCGCACTCAAACCTTGATGCTAAGTCTACTGTGGGCACCGTGCCGATGCTCTGGCCATACAGGATAATATTTTCAGGGCTAATGCCATACCTGCAAGACAAGGAGACAAATTTCAGAATAAAGCACAGAAAATGAATGCCAGGATGACATGCGGTTGAAAAATATGAAGCTTTTCATTTTTCCACATACAAATAACAGGGACTATAATTCTTTGCAACTTATTTCAACTCACAACAGTAAGGGTTGGAAGTGCTTCACATAATTATGACAGATGATATTTTTCCAGCCATTTGCAATAAATGTAGTAAACTATTTATCCCAGCATAATATAGACCTAAACACAGATAACTAGTTTTGTACTTTATTAAATGACCTGGTTTTTTTGACTGAAGCTCTAAGGGGGAAATTTAATACTTGATTTTACTTTACTAATAGCCCTTTAAGGCTATTTGTTATGTTAAATTTAGATTATCTTTTCCTAAGGTAAAAATAAATAAATAAAAATAAATGTTGAGCCAGTTCTTTTATATTCAATTCCAGAGAAGCATAATGTCCCAGGAGCTTTAGAAACAATGTTCTTTTTGCTTGATGTAGTAGTTAAAAATGCACCGATTGAGCTTTTTCTGGCCAATATTGATTTCTGGTTTTCTTTGAGGTCTGGCCTGCCGATAACAGCTCAGACTGGTTTTGTGTTTTTTTTCTAAGACAGAAAAGGGGGGGGGGGGAATCTGCAGTAGGTCCTTCACCAGAGGTAGTATATTAAAATCCTACAGAAAATGAAGGAATTACAAGAAATACAAGAAAATGGCTATTAATGCATTAAAGCATCTACACTACGTTTTACAGCAGTGACGGCCATACTGGACGCAGGATCAGGGCTTCTCAGCAGCCTCCAACATTACCCAAGCGAAATTCAAATTTCAGGGCATATTCGTCTTGTATCACCTGGGACGTATGAAAATCCAACTTCTGAATACAAAGAGAAAAAACTAAACTTAAACCAATCTGAAACTGTTGTTGACTGAAATATCTTGGATCCTTGTTCCTCACATTTCTCTTATCCAAGAACAGAATAATGAAATATTTCTTGCGAGAACCGGTGATTTAGAAGACAGGCTGAGGCTACTATTCAGTCCATCAGGAGCAATAATTTAAAAACTTTAAAATGTATCTGCCTACAAGAGAGTATGCAAATCTTATAAAGAGCCACAGAAGAGCTTTAGTTTGACCTTAGATGAGCCAGTTGGTGTTAACAGCAGGGCTGGATGATATGGACCAAAAATATCAAAATAATTTTAGGCTGAAAGCTGATGTACGTTATTTATCTCAATGTTTTTCTTCTCCTAAAGTAATTATATAAAAGGCACCTCTGAATCAAATCTTTAACCCAAATATCTCACAGGCAAATTGTATAACAAACAGTTGTAGATAAATATGAGAAACAGCTAAAAATAACCTACTAGAATACATACAAGTAAAGTTATTGAGCATTGACCATCCCGATATAAGTCTTTTTAAATAATCTTGATATTTTTAAAATCTCGATTTTGCCCAGCCCTAGTTGACAGTTTATCTACTAATTAAATGGAAGCCAGTCCTGCCTCCTTACCGAGAGCGCAGGGCGTGCCATGCAGCATCGATGTCTGCGTACAGGTTCTTCTCAGACGGCTTGCCAGTACTAACGCCGTAGCCTGAGTAATCGTAGGAGAAGATGTTGCAGTTGATGCGTGTGCCTAAACCGATGTAGAAGCTGCTCATCTGACCCAGGTCTACGGCGTTGCCGTGTGAAAACAACACTGTGAACCTAAAAAAACGGCGAGGGATGAGAAGAATGGAGGGACGTCAAGCACCGAGACAGGAAACTGAAACCTGAAAGCTTCAATTTGGTGAATACGCTCAGATATTCACTTCATATATAAATATATATGAAGTGAATATCTGAGCATATACAGTCTTCACAGTGGCGACTCGTGTCTCACCTGGCATTAGGAGCACAGCGAATGTACATGCATCCAACTCTATTCCCTCGGCTAGATCTTGTCAGGAACACGTCAGTCACGTCCAGTTCTCTCTGTGAATACTGGAACTCGGCTCTTTCTGTGAGGTGCAACTTCCACCTGCCTTCGGGTCCGCCGATAGTGCCGCTGGTGCTGGCAGCCCCACCGCTGCTGCCTCCAACACCAACACCACCGCCGCCACCTCCTCCTCCTCCTCCTCCTCCACCACCTCCCCTGTCAGATCCACTGGCATTACCCAGCCGCGAACGCAGTCCTGGCGCTCCAAGTGAAGGGGGAGCGGCCCCAGAGTTGGCAGACACAGTTGTTGCTCCAGATCCAGGATCTGGGTCAGGGAGCAAAGCGTAGGTGGGCTCTGGAGGGAGAAACGCCAGTTTGGCTGCAATGCGGCTGGGACAAGGGGGGCAGCAAAAGAGGCAGCATAGCTCTCGTATGGACAGGCCGTTCATCTTCTGGCACAGATCTGCATATGAGAAACAGTCGTTATTGAAGATATTAAAGTATCCCAAAATAAAAAATATTCAAATGCTAATTTAGGCCTGTTTTATGGATATATATCCTAAAATTACATTTGTGATAATTGTATAAGATTTAAAATCTATCAAATTATAAATTGCATGTAGTGTTCACATAAAATCAAGTATTTATCTATTAATTCAATGCAGTGAGTAGCAGCAAATGGCAAAAGGAGAAGGATATATAAAATCAACAGAATGGGTCCAAGGACCGACCCCAGGGGAACACCACGAGTAACTGTGATATTACAGCATGCATCTATAGGTAATGCAAAGTCCCGTCAGTGAGGTTGAATTTGAACCATTTTGGGGCAGTGTGGGTTCTACTGTGTGGTTTAGACAAGATTAGTGTTTCAAAATATTTCTAAAAATAAAGCTGAGTTTTTAGTAAGCCACAATCAATCAGTTACATGGTTTCCTGTAGGATTTCTTAAAACCGTGGCCCCTTCAAGCTGCACTACATAATGCTCCGCTATGACAGTGCATCTAGAAAAGTAGTAAACTGACACACCATCACCCCCCCCCCCCTCTTTTTGTGTCTCTGCTCTTTTTTTTCAAACCCCCAGTTAGTCATGGCACATGGCAGTTCACCCTAAGCCTGGTTCTGCTGGTAGTTTCTTCCTATTAAAAGGGGAGTTTTTCTTTCCACTGTCGTTACATACATGGTCGTATGAGGTGTTGCTGCAAAGTCAACGGCTCAATGCAAGCAAAAGTCCACCTGCATGCAGGAGGAGTGAATGCAGCAACTCAATGGTGCTGTGAAATCCGCTGTGTTTTCTTGGATAGAAAGAGCTTTAACCATTCGGTTTGTGTGATTCGATACAACTGACTTTGTAAATGGCCTTTGCGATGACGTGTTGTGATTTGGGACTATATAAACTGAATTGAAAAGGTAATCTTACCCAAAAGAAAGATGTTTAGTTACTCTCAATCAGGGGTGTCCGATATTTTAAGTATAAGAAAAATTGCAACCTTGTATATGTTAACATAATGCATTGATTACGGTAGAAGCAATAAAGAGAGCCCTGAAGAAAACAAGCCTTAAGACAGGAAAAAAAAAAAGAATAAATCAAATGACTCACTTCACTTTTATGTCAATTGTTCATAATTTACCTAAATAAGACAATCTGAGCATCTCAGCCCAACAAAGTTACGTTCTGAAAAAGCAATAACCAGTTATTATGCTTCTTTTTTTTACAGAGGCATAAACTGAAGAACAGCACACTTAGTCTTGACAGGACTTTGGACTCGCACAATTGAATTAACATAATCAACAGATACTGGAAATGTGTGCTCTGCAAAAAAAAGAAAAAAAAAAGAAAAGAAAAAAGGCAGGCGAAAGCAAGTGTACTTTAAACCACTGTTGACCAAGAGGTTGCAGCAAATGACTGACAACTTTAAATTTGGCCTGAAATCTGATTACCCACTTTGCAGACAACGTTAAGTAAAGAAGTGACTCAAATCTCCCTCTTTACACTGGACTACATGGTCTGAAGGGGTCTTGATGAGGTGCACACCACACTGGGGACAGGCATTTATTTTATCATTATTGTGAAAACATTTGTCATTGTGATACGTAATTGGATTTATCTTGATAACAATACATTTCAATCAAAATCATCTGAACCCCACCCCCCAAAAAATAACAGAAAACTTCAGCGTTCATAACCACTCAACCCCCCCCCCAAAAAAGACAGTGCAATAGCAGCTGCAAGTAACTTCAGTTTAGTCTCTACGAGCTCGTCACATCTTTCCACTGGGATTTTTGCCCATTCCTCAAGACAAAGCTGCTCCAGTTTCTTCATATTGGATGGTTTTTGTCTGTGAACAGCGATCTTACTCTAACTAACCACAGATTCTCAATTGGATTGGCATCTTTGGCGGACTTTGACTAGACCATTCCAACACGTTTAAATGTTTCCTCTTAAACCACTCTGGTGTTGCTTTAGCAGTGTGCTTCGGGTCATTGTCCTGCTGGAAGGTGAAGCTCAGTCACAGGCAGACTGACGAGTTTTGCTCAAGAGCATCCCTGTATTTAGCACCATCCATATTTTCCTCCACTCGGACCAGTTTTCCCTGCTGCTAAAAAATTGTGTTTTTTAGTTGATGGGATGAATTGGGTTTGTGTCAAACAAGATGTTTCACATCTGAGCAGAGCACCGTTCTCCATACATCTGTCTTATTTTTAGTATGAAGTAATTGTTTGTTTTTGGTCACCCTTCCATGAAGCCCAGGTCTACGGCTTATTGAGGTCCTATTGACAGACTCCAGTCTCTGCTGTGGAGCTCTGCAACTCCTCTTGCCAGGTTTGTTGTGATACCCTTTGCTTTCCATTGTAAGATGATGGATCTGATGCTGCTCCAGGGAAACAAAGACTTGGATATTTTTTATAACCCCGCCCTGACTTGTACTTCTCCACAACTTTGTCCCTGACTTGCTAAGTGATGCTGCAGCCTCTGGGGCCTTCCGGAAAAGGTGTGTTTATTGCTGACAGATCATGTGAATCTTGGATTGCACACAGATGGACATCATCTCACTAATTATGGGACTTTTGAAGGTCACTGGTTGCAGCAGAACATTTTAGGGGCTTCATAGCAAAGGGGTGGGTACATTTGCACGTGACAATTTTTTTTAGTTTTCTTGTTTCATTTCACAAGTTAGACTAATCTGTGAAGATCCATCACATAAAATAAGATTAGAACCCCTACTTGTGCAGGGCACTGTATGTACGTACGCCACCAAATTGCACATATGGACATATTGCTTGAACATTGAGATATTGATGCTGTAGTTCAAATGCAAAATGTCTTTGGCACACTGTCAAACAGAAGGCCTGGCATCTATTTAACAATTGGAGGGGAGTATGGGACGAAGAGGCAAAGGAAAAAAAGAAATAAATCACGAGAAGTGGCCAATTACCTTGCTCTGAAGTAACGTCAATCTATACAGATTTGTATGAATCCTGTGACGTTCAAACCACCTTTATTAACATAGAGTGAATGAGGTTCTCAAGATTGAAAGTGTATTCTCTGATTAGAATAAGGCAGTTTGCTGTTCTTCACATCCCTCTCTTTACTAGTTTTACATGATTACTGCAAAGGTTCTGACAAATGAATACCTTACTCCTTGTGGAAGCTCTTTAAATCTAAAATGGACAGCATTCATCTTACTGTAACTTTTTTTTCTGTAGCACAGCACAAAACCCTTCTTATGAAGCCAAACAGATTTAAATTGTATGGATACTTTTTACACATAATTGTACAACTAATAAGTCACTGAAACCACAACATTCCTCATAATATCTTTAGTGTATCTGATCTAACCCTTTATGGCACGTTCTCTCAAGGACGCACTACGGTACATCAGCGTGTACGGACAGATGTTGAGGGCTGCGCCTTTTGCGTCCAATAAGACATCTGTAGAGAAATTTGGCATTTGACCTGCCGGAAAAAGCAGCCCACCTCAATGACACATTTATCACCGACTATGAAATATTAGTAATAACCATAGGGACACAGGATGTCACAAGATATTGGACCATAGGGAGGAGAGAGGGAGATGGAGAGAGGCTCTTTATAAGACTTTATTGATTTTACACATGATCCCTGACTGAAATGACAACATAAACCTCATTTAGGAGTCAAAAAGACTCTCACTCCTTCTCAGTCTCTCACTTTCCCCCCCCATCTAGTGATACAGAGCCGAGCTGTGCTCATTATCTTATGTTTGCTTAGCAATATGAGCAATATGAGAATATGCTTAGCAACAATAGGGGGGGAGAGAAATGGACTAAATCTAGATAAATAAGGAGTATAGAACACATTTTAGATGCAAATGTGTGCAGTTTTGAAATGATTTAACATTTATGAAGACTAAAATGTTATTCAAACCGACCTGGGCCTTTTTCAAATTATATCTGTTTCCCATGGTAAATCATAATTTTTGGATTCTTGTTAGACCGCCGAGTTTTGTTTCATAAGCGTAATTTGTTTGTGTGGATGTGTTTACACAGCTCAGCGTTGTGTAGTGCAGCTCAAAGCTGTTTGTCAAGCTAATAACAGTTAGCATTAGCTTATGTTGTCCGGGAGGTTTATAGCTGTGCTGATGCACGTTCAAGAGCATTACTGACCATTATATGTTGCTCTCAAACATCCATGACGTACTTACGCTGTATAGCTTCAGTGTCATTTTGACAACTTTCACTGTAACGGCCCTTTACGCCAAAATGCACTGGTGACAAACCTGGCCTTAAAGATCTTAAAAACCCACATATCATACCCTAATCTAAAGAAATTCAACAATAGACGATAGTTCTCTCAAGAACCCAGAGCAACATCGGCCACACCCCAGGCCCAACAGGCCTCAGTTATGGTCAGAGTTCATGATTCCAGAATTAGAAAAATAAAAGCCTCCATGTGAGACCAGGTAGCTTATTGCTAACTCTGATTTTAACCGGGTTACTTGTCATTTGCAAGTTGCTTTGATTAAAAGCAACTGCCCGTTTCCTGATGCTTCAGATCTTTGTCATAATTGCAAAATACATAGGGGGACATTTATCCATTTATTCTGGTCTTGCAATTGTATTCAAACTTTCTGGAAAGCGGTTTATGTGTTGATACAAGAGATCATTGGTAAACATCTCTCACTAACTCCCCCCTTCTGTCTTTTTAATCATGCTCCAGACACGCTACTTAATGCAGATACTAAACATCTGCTTGTAATCCTCTTATTTCTGGCCAAGAAATGTATACTACTGAGATGGTCTGCACCACAGGCCCCTACAGTTGATATGTGGATATCACAAATTTCTGCTATTATCTCAGTTGAAAAAATGACCCATGACCTTCATCAAAAGTCTGACAAATTCTGGAGGATCTGGAACCCACTGCAATCTTTCTTGCAGAGAATGTAAATTTTTTGTTTATTTTTTATTATTATTTTCTTCTCTTTTTTACATTCAGTATATCATTCATGTGGCTGTCCAACGGTTTCAACCATTGTAAACCATGCCTGGGAATGTCTGTATTTTGTGTGTGTAGGCTGCATGTATGGTTTTGTTTTTATTTTATTTTATGTGGACACTGTAGTGCTCCTTGTTGATTTGGGGTGGGTTGTTTTTGTTAACTTTTGTTGATGTTTATATAAAGATATGAAAATCAATAAAAAAAAAAGCAACTGCCAAAAGCATAAACTTGAAACCGTTTGGCTGGTGTGTTGTTTTGCTGCTTCAGTATGCATTAACGCAGCGAAGCTTTGTGTGGTGCAGCCCGAAGTGGGGGCCCAGACAGAACCCCGTCATCGGGCTGTTCCTCAAGCTAATAGCAGCTAGCGTTTGCTTATGTTGTCCTGGAGGTTTACAGGCTCAATAGCTTTACTCACCTTTCTATGTAGCTCTCAGACAAACGTGTCGCGCTGTTAGCTTAGCACGTAGCACCATCACGCTCATTAAAAATGAGCGAAACAGTAATTTCTGCGTAATTTTGACAACTTTCAGCGTAACGGGCCATTATGCTAAAATGCGTTGCTGCTGCCAAGGGTTTCATAGCCAGGTATCAGGTTTGAGAGAAACCCAAGTTGATTTAGTGCTGCTTGATCTCATGACAAAAACAAGTGAACCGATATGTAAAAACAAGCCAGAAAAAAAAACAAAAAAAACAAAAAAAACGGGTAGTCATATTCTGTTGGCGGCTTTCTATTGAATTTTTGTTAAAGAAAAGGAGTCTATTATATTAATAAATGGACCCTGTGTTCCTGCAGCCAAAGGCGTGCGTTAAAAGCTGTAGTGTGGCTTCCAAGAAGCTGTGAAAACTCAGACTTCAGACCTCGGGGTGTAAAAGAGCTGTATGATTATGATCAAAATAGATTTCTGTGAAAAAGCAATATCCCCCTTACAGATTTCTTTTGCTTCTGTTTTTTTTTTTTTTTTTTGCACTGAAATGTTTCAGATTAACAAACAAGTCACGCAAAAAGCAGTTATTAAATGACAATCTAAGGTGAAAATGGCCATCCAAGCCAACCTTGCCATGCACGAAGACACAGGGCAGAGGAAATGCAGATGAGAACTGCAACCGTGCACTAAAATGAAATAAAAATAAAGCAATAAAATTTTGAGTGAGAAGGAAAACCTAAATATTAATCAAACTCTGGAGGATTTTAATGATAGCAAGCATCGTGGTGGTGTGAGGAGACAATCAATGGGGCATGAATCAATTCCTGGCTTTCCATTTCTATCACAAAAAAATCTATTTTCTATCTAACAGGAATATCCCAACTGAGATTCATGCAACAGCATAACATTTATTTAGCCATTTATTAATTTAAAAAAAATCTCGGCAGTCTACGTGCGACCAAACTAGCGACACTGATCAGAATTTCTTTGCCCCAGATACCAATCCAGCTCTTCTCAGAGAAGGGGATTGGCCAGCAGTAGATCGTTAAAAAGAAATGCCACATGCATGCTTAAAAACTTAGATTTTAATGAAAACATTCTGCATTTTACAGTATTAAATGGTCTACATTAGTATTGGAATCGTGTCCTATGCAACTGCCTCCCCAGCGACGTTACACTCAATGCAGAATTGGTTTTCTTGTTAATGGCAAATATTTTTACGTAACAGGAGTTTCTGCAGGACAGCCTTTGGTTCCTAAAGAGAACTGGCCCGACACTGAAGCTAAACTCTTCAACGAACGTCAACCTTGCTGCTGCACGGCAGTTTGCCTCAGTGTCCACACTACCATGTTTACCGTCTGTTTTAATATCAATAGTTCATAATTCAGCTTGCAGCACACGGGTCTGCAACCTGCGGCTATAGAGCCTTTGGACCTTCCACACTGGCTCTTAATAACTCTGGCTAACATATAGTGCCAAGCTTGGTACTAAAATATAGTACCAAGTACCAAGAGTTTTAAAAGAAAAAAAATACATGCAACAAATGGAGCTTTTAGCTGTTCTTTATGGATTAATTGGCATTCAATTTCTACAGTAAAATTACAAAAAGAAGCAGCAACTATTCTCTCTAATCTGTTTTTTCTTGTCAATCCATCCTCTTTTCTGTAAACAAAAGTTTTTTTTCTTCATTTTAAAACCTAAAAATAGAAATAGTGATCCTTTAAAAATGACAATATATGTTTGCTAATAGATAGAGGTCGACTTTTCCCAAAAGGTCATGTAATATATGTGTGGCTCTAAACATGTTTTATTTAGCCAGGCTGAAGGCAAAAGGGGCTCTCTGGATTGGAAAGGTTGCAGACCCCTGTTGTAGCATATTTAAACATAAAATAGAAATATAAGTTAAAAGCTGTTCTACTCCTTACTGCAAACATTTTAAAAATGCACAGACTTTTTTTACACTTTACTCTTATGATCAGCTGAAAGATGAAGTATTAACTTATGTTGGTATAGAATAAATAGACCCTCAAATTTAATGTTTTTTTTTTCCAAGGGAGAATTAATGAAATTCAATGAAATATTTGTATTTTTTATATATTCTTTTTCTAAATTAGTATACAATTTAGGCTGAAAACAGGTTCTATCTCACAAAATTAATCTAGATGGGCATGATAAAAGATGGCCGTTAGTTAAGACGTTCTACAGCGATACCATTTAAATCAGATGGTCACATTGACTGTTTGCATATAAGATAAATATGCGTCATTAAAATGTTAGGCTGTCATATATGTACTAGGTTCTGCTGACTTAGCAAGATAAAAAGAAATGTGCTGCGAATGGAATTCAATCTAGTACAGCCACATTTTTATTCTAGAGGTAGAACCAAAATAAGCTAGAAATCAAGGTTTCATGGTTGGAAATTGAGAATTTGTTATCTGAGAGACAAAATGACAAAACAAGGAACTAAAGAGAAATAGGTTGAGAAGGAATCTTTTCAACAACAGAGTGGAGTGTAGGCTGCAGTGATTTAAGTGGCATGTGTGGTCTGCCAAAAAACGAGCACACGAAAACAAATCAAGTGATGCAGCACTCAAACAAGACGTAAAAACAATAATAATAATAATAATAATAATAATAATAATAAAAAGGATTCTAGGATACATACAAGCAAAAGAAATACGATATTCCTGGCAGTGGCTCCTTAGTTTAGATATGCACTCATCAGGCGAGTCTTCAGGTGCTGGTTTTGCTCCAATTGCCTGATTTTCATTTTATTTATTTTTTATTTGCTACTAAGGGTGATACTTTCAAGAATACAAATATAAATATACCCAGATTATCATTTATAATAATTTTTTTCAATCCTATGTTTTGATAATTATCGATCAATATGATTTCTATCCTATCTATATGCTTTTTTTCCTATATTGTCCAGCCCTAGTTAGCACTGCGCACAAAAAAAAAAAACATTGTTAATAGCTGTGCTGCTTTCTTCTGACCTTAGTTCGTCTTGTTATGATGTGGTCTTAATAGTGTCGGCTCCAATTGCTCAACAGCTTTCAAATGGTGCTCGAAGGGGCACGTGATTTTGCAATGCATTGCAATGCACCATTTTCCGGGACAACAGCTTTTTGTTTTCATATTGTTGATTTGGATGCTGTGCTGTGAGAGATAAGAGCCGAAAAGTGCTAGAAATGTGGAAAGTGAGGTCTGGCCGTCTCACGGCGCTATCCAGAGTCCATTCGGCGTCTATTTGTTAGTTCAGAGCTCCTTGGTTTCCTTCTATGCTGGTAAACTTAAAAACCTCAATCCATCGTTGGTTTTCCCAGAGGGATCGTGTGAATGGGTGCGACAGTTAAAGACGCAGCACGCTTGCACCACGTTTTTAACTTTTTAAAACCAGAACACAAAGACATTGTGGATGAAAGCTACGTAAGCAGGCAGAAGCCAGTTTCCCAAGAGGCAGTGCGGTTGTTACGTCACCCTTTCAAACCCCATACTAACAAGGAGAGACGTCGCCCGGTATTTTTGTTTTGTTAAAAAAAAAAAAAAACTTTATTGAACACTTCTAGAAACAATTACATTCAGCATTATTTGCGCTAACAGCAGGCTGCTGTGTGACGTCTCCGTCTGTTATCGGCGCATGTGCAGCGTTTCCCCTACTATTAAACAAGGGGGGCGCCCCGCCCCAACAACAAAATCGCGCGTCCCCATCAAGAACATCAGGGCACGTAGTAAATTATTAGACGTCTGTGGTCTGTGCGTGTTCATGGTTTATTTTATTGAAATTATTAGCCTTTCTAAATAGCGCCAGATCACATCCTAAGCTATTTCTGTCTCGAGGCTCCTACAAAATAAGGCCGACATGAGTCCATGGATAGGTACGTGCAGAGCTCAATTTTAAAAGCGTGTACGCGACGTCACACTAAACTGATCGGCGGGTACATATTTCTGCGTTTTGTAAATGAGCCCAATTTCTAAAAATGGCTACACATAAAGTTCCACGGAGTCGGGAGCGCTGAGCGTCTCCTGGCCTTGAAGATGTCGGCAGAGTCTGTTCTGATTGGGTAACATGAGAACGTTTGCCTAATACAAATATGATGGATGATCATATGTTTAAACTCGATGATTATGAGCATTAACGTTCAATACGGCCCGTTGTCGAAACGTAAACGGATCTGTGGTCATTTTCAGGTGTCCAACAAAAATACTATTTGCTTTGATTGTCGTAAATCAAACGTCTTTCTGTCGGAAACAAAAATCCGCCTTCCTGAGTCCGTCCCTGAAAACAGGTGGCTGCTTTATTCTTGGAACACGTTTTTGTTGCTAGATAGACCCCATGAATGGATCAGAAACATAAACACAAACATAAAAAGAGAAAGATGGATAAATAAGAAAAAGGCTAAGAGAGACAGAAGATGTCGGTCGTATAAAGCTGTATCCTGTGACATTAATGGAAAGCTAATATCCACTGCATGTGGGTTGCTTTGCTGTCTTGAACTGTTCACACACAAGTATGATGGTGGTCAAATTTAATAGTTTTATCGATCGATCGATGGTCAAATATCAATGGTAGGGAAAAAATGGTCAATAAAAGTTCAATAGAATAGCAGTTTTCCTTCCTTTTGCATTCCAGTCATGTAGGTTAACATTACATTCATTATATCCTCCCAACCAATCACAATGCAGACCCAGGGAAGCTCTGTCCCCTTCAAAGACTTCAGAGCAGGTGTTCTTTTTTTCTTCTTTAAAAAACTTGCAGGTTTGGTAAAAAGATTGGTTAAATTAAGGTTTGAGTTTGGATTCAGTGTTTGTGTGTTCTGTATCTAAATATAGGTCGCTAAGCAACAGCATAAAACGGCCTGGGCTGCACTTTAAAATAAATGTTTTGAACTTGTTGATAATTATCGATACTGATCAATATGATTTCTGTTTTATCGATATGCTTTTTTTTCTGTATCGTCCAGCCCTAGTTGTATGAACGGCCACCTAAAAAAAAAGCTATTTCAGCAAAAAAAAAAAATAATCGGATTGGAGCATCAAGACCTGCAATGTGAACGTAGCCTTCGCGACATAGCATGGGTTCGTTGTTGAAGCTTCGGTTTGATTTTCTTGAAAAGAGTAGATGTTTTTTTTCTTTTCTCTTTTACTAACTAAATAGTCTCTAAAGGTGATGTTTTGAAAAGCCACCCTTTCCTCAATAAACTGGTTCAACACACAAGTACATGCTAAAGCAGCCTGTGCAGGGTTCAACTACAATTATCATCTTAATTGGACAATTTAATTAAAATCTTTAGATTATAAAAAAATATAAAATGCAGAATGGCTTTTTATGTAAAGGAAGGTTATTTTCCGCTGCTGCTTTTAAAGCTAAAAAATATATTCTCCAATATCAAACAGGATGGGACATTTTTACATATTTCAATGTACAGAGGGGGACATAAACTCACCAACAATTTTAGCTTTTAAATCAGCGAAACAACCTGAACTTTTTAACCAACACACTTGATATTGGGTCTCATTGGCATAACAAGTTTTTTTTTAATGCTCTTGGTGATTAAATGGTTTAAATGGTACTACAATTTAAATAATATATAACTAGTGTTCCTGCTTTGTTAGAAGAGTATCAATTAAACATACCTGGATTATAAACCCTTCTGGGTTGAGGTTAAATGGCAAAGCGTTGCACCGAGGTCTTGCAGTCTCTTCAGTGAGCCAGCCAGATCCTAATGGAAACAAAATTACAAAATATATATATATATATTTGTTACAATTGAACAGTGTACTAAATACGGGAAAACAACCGACACCTCCTTGTGATCCTGGCTCGTTTTTGCTGTTAAAATATAGCCGTAAAAAAAACGATCAAAACCACAGATCACCCCGGGATTTATTTCAAGGACTACACATAACGAGCGTTTCTTCTACGGCCACCGCTGTGGATGATGGTTTTCGGTGTTTATGGACAATAGGCAATAAACTGCATGACATCCGATGCTTCTGACAAGGGTAAACAGGGATGATGCTCACAGATCAGTGAAACATTGCCACACTGATCCAACATGCTTAACCCTAATAAAAAAATAAAAATAAAAAAGCGTCGGCTTCGGTCCGTGCGGTCAGGACAGGCAGGTGAGCGGAAAGCCAACCCGACCGAGGCCAGAGAGAGGAACCAGCGCCTCTGTGTTCAGCAGCCAAATCTCCATCCATCCCCGCAGCCGCTAGCAGGTTACCCAGCTAGCGGCTGCCGCTGCCGCTGCTAGCCCGTTAGCTTGGCCGTGTGAAAGCGACCTACTTACCGATTCACGGCAGGCCGGTAGGCGGGATGGAGAGCCGCTGTGTGTAGTCAGAAGCAGCGCAGGACAAGGTGAACCCCCCCTGTGTCTTGACATGGATGGACTAACTCAAGTGGACCAGCCAGTTGTCGGTGGCAAGCTAGCTGAAATTCATGGCTACCAGATTTTTTTTTTTTTTTTTTTTTTTTACTACGGTCCGACTTCATCCGGAAGTGACGCCAGAACCCTTTCAAATACTCATTGGCGCACATTTTACATAAATTATATTTACAACCCGTTTGAGTTTTTTTTTCTTTTTTAACGGAATTAAATAGGAATGTCTTTAAAATATTTAGATGCTTTCAGATTAATTTCTCATACACAACAAAAGGAAGAGCCGTCAAACATACGGAGAGGATCGTTGCAAAACAAATACAAAACGCCTCCTATATGGCGTCAAACCTTTATTATGCACTAAACCATTAAATATCTTCATCACATGGGAGGACTCTGCCAAGATACTATCAGCAGTGGGAATGGGGAATTATGTAGCTCTCCACCCAGGGCATCAGCAGCGCAGAACCTACTTTATTTCACAAGTTTGTGGATGCAAACAAGGAATTTGACTTCAGATTCCAACGCTGGCATTGTGAAGAAAAAAAAAACAGACAAACATAACAGCAAACTGCAATCTATCACAATCAAAAAAGGTAAGAACAGGGCAGTATCTAAAACTAGTATATATATATATCCATGTGTCTGACTATGAGGTGTTCATTGTTTATCGGAGACGCCACCTGGGGTTAGAAACTGGCTCCATGTTGGCTCGTTTTAGCCATCAGCACTTTGTAGCACTAACCTGAAGGTAAAAGTCTTGAATTACCTGTGGCCAGGATGTGCTGGATCGACACTTACATCAGCTGCCCTTTTACTGGCCCTGGACCTGTACAGCTCACAAATGCACCGAAGATCCTGATAATCATCCCTGCAGATCTAATTGTTTGTTGCAGTTTGGACCTGCCTAGTTTTATGGATGAGCTGGACCACACAGAGATGGATGAGCACAAGGCAAACTGAATGATGGCGGTGTAGAAAATATCAGTAGCTCCTGCAGAAGGTTGTACTTAAGTTGCCGCAGGAAGTACAGTCTCTGCTGAGCCTTCTCTTTCGGACAGCATCAATATGTGAGGACTATCTCAGATTCCAAGACAGGGTGGTTCCTAGGAACCATGAAGTGACAGTAGATAGTAGACAGTAGACACAAAGTTGATATTTGGGAGTGGTAATACATTTCATCAATTTATTTATCTCCTGGTGTTCATAACAAATGTAAGGCATTCACACAAAAAAATTGTGAATGCCTTAAGAAGATAGAATAAAAGTTATATCCGGGCGCGAATTATGATACAAGTGTAGAGTGTACAACCCATGTACGGAGGCATCAGTCCTAGATGCAGCTATCCTGGGTTCCAGTTATGGCCTGTGGACCTGTGTCACATGTCTTTCCCCTCTCTCTCAACTCCATTTCCTGCCAGTTAACTGTCAAATTAAAAGGCCACTAGTGCCAAAATAAAATAAGAAAATAAAAGTTTTTTTATCCAAGAAAACCCAGCTGATTGTATTAACTCACCTACATTGCAGAAGTCACCCCTCCTACCGTAAATGTGCACGCAGCTACTGTATAGCGTAGAGTCGACCACATGCATGCCTCAGACGAGGCATGCACGTAGTCACAGTGGAGAGGATATTGTCCCCTTCCAAATTAGTTTAGGAGCCGCAACTAAGGCACCCATGACCTACACATTTTCTCCCAGTTTGGAGCGGCATTCCATGGCTTTTAATCCATGACCACCATGATGCTTCTGATGTCATTGTTTTGTAATTGCATTCTTGACTCTGCTGTGGTCATGGGCAGAGATATGTGTCCCCAGGCTCAGGGTTTCAGAGCCCACAATGGAAACACCAACAGCTTAGGCAGAACAAAGGGTTCTGGGAATTTAATTTCTGGAGAAAAGAAAGTGGAACCTTGATAAAACATCTCAAGTGTCTTCATACAGAGGCTTCTGCTGATTGGCTGTAGCACAGAGCGCTACAGAAAGACCCTTCCTTTTCACACCCATCACCATCTACCATGACTCTGAAGAAACTTGGGCAGCCTGAGTTACAGCAGCATTTAACTTCCCTTTGGAATTAATAAAGTATTTTTGGAACTGAATTGTATTAAATTGTGTAAGGATTTCCAAAACATTTGTCCTCATTCATGCAGCTTAAAAGGCATTTCAACAAATTCTATCATGTTTAAAAATGCATAAAGTTTCTCATAAACCTAAACATAATTTCCAAAGCTTTCCATGTGGAACATGCAGATGGAGTGGAATGAAATATTAAAAATTGCATTTTCATTCACAACAAACTGATTTCAAAAGAATGGCAAAGTTCAAAACAACACCAAATTAAAAAGAAATCTGTTTCTATAACATGGTACAGATGAAATTTGTTATTCAATGTTCATGGAAATACATTTCAGATTTAGCACACAAATAATAGTATGAATTATTTAAGGCAAAGCATTACATTACACAAATGGTCATATCAAATGCTGTTATTCTAATAATTTACATACTTTTTAGACTGTCAGATGTCTGCAAGGAATTTTAGTTATGAGTCGACAGCATTTAAGAAACTGATAACAGATTAAAAACTGAAATCT